>NW_017670274.1:26321-71474 GCF_001879085.1 Nicotiana attenuata
TATATATATATATATATATATATATATATATATATATATATAGTATATAATATTTCGACGGTTCGGATGAACCCTTCTGTCATCCTAGCTCTGTATCTCCGCCCTGTGTGAGACAGAATAAGCTCCCCAAAAAGAAAACATGGAATGCTAGACAATAGTTAAAAGGGACCCACAGCATTGACCTAGAAGATTTTGGGTAGTTTTCAAATGGATTTTTTACGTTTTTTTTATTTATTTTATTCATTGATATTGATAGCGTTTACATGACGTTTTGGACTAATTTTGTGCAAAGCAAGATGTTATAGACGTGGGTTTTATTAAAATAATGAAGGATTCAAGTTATATGCACTAATAATTCTATAAATATTGTTATTAATTTAACTTGTTATAACATGTCACTCATCTTTTTTTTTTTTTTTGATAATAAGGATATTTATATTATGAAAGCATTAAAGATTGTTCTTAGTACATAAGTTCTGAGAATGCAGCTTGCCACAACTTGGTAGCCCAATGTTTGTGACATTCTGGTTGCCTAGGAGCATTAGTCTATTACAAGCCGTTATGTCTAGTGACTTTTTGGAAAGGTAAACAATATCCAGATCTTTAGCAAGTTGAGAGTTAACATGGGGTGGTGTTGGATGTAGTTTTGCTGACTTCTTGCATGGTTGCCAATTTGTTTGCATCTGTTGCCAAAAGATGAGCTACTTGGTTTCCTTCCCGGAAGTTATGCCGTAGGGACAGGTCCTTCCGCTGGAGCATCAATAACCTGCATGCATGAATAATATTAGCCATAACTAGATGATCATTATTAAGTGCATGGATAGCATCAGTGGAGTCTGTTTCGATTTCTAGTGGAAATAGGTTGTATTGGATTGCTATTTTCATGCCTTCATGGATTGCCTGAAGTTCTGCATGAAGAGGTGATATAGCCTTGTCCATTTTCTGATAACCTAATATCCATCTTCCTTTATTGTTACGGAACGCTCCCCCAATACCCGATTTGTTACCTTCGTGTTTAAAAGCACCATCCGTGTTTAGTTTGTACCAGTCGTGTTGTGGGGGATACCATTTTATGTTGATGCTGGATTTATCCTTAGTTGTTGTGCCAGTGGAGTTGAAAAAGAGGAATTCAGAGGCTAGGTTGGAGATGTCTTTTATACGAGGGGAGAAGTGGGTGTTATTGAAATTGTTGTTGTTTCTATTGATCCAGATTCCCCATAGAAGGAAAGGTAGGAGATTGATCCAAGAAATTTTCAAGGGAATTGGATTTATGTCTCTCAGCTTGGTTAGCCAGTGTTTGTCTGGATCAGTGTTCATATTTGTGATATTGAACTGTCTCCATATTGTTGAGACTATGGGACAAGTGAGGAAAATATGAGTGATGGTTTCCTCTTGGTTTTTGCAACTAGGGCAATTGGGGTTTATATTGATTCCAATATGGTATCTTATTTTGTTAGGGCAAGGTAGTTTCCATATCCACTCAAAGTCTTTGTTACTAATGTCCCCTTGGATTAGTAAGTTGTAGCAAGATTTTGTGTTGAATATCCCGTTTGGGCAGAGACTCCAAAGGGGTTTATCTATGCTTTTGAGGGAAAGGGGGATAGAATTAATTTTATCCATGATAGAGGAAGGGATAGTAAAAGAAGTTTCCTGAAAATCCCATCTACCTTTGTGGTATAATCTTTTAATAGGAAGGTTAGCTTCATTTTTGTTTAGAGGGCCCTCAATGCTAGCTCTAAGCGTTGGGAGTTGAGGGATCCATTGGGTCTCCCAACTATTAAGATTAGAGCTTTTGCCCGAAAGCCATTGAATAACTTGGTTGCAAATTTCCCAGTCATTAACAACACTTTTCCAAATGAAGGAGGTGTGTTTGGTATTCCTTTTGCAGTATTTGTGTGCTAGGAGGTTTGCCCAGGGTGATGAGGTATTGTTAATGAGTCTC
The DNA here is from genome assembly GCF_001879085.1 of Nicotiana attenuata. Lineage (NCBI taxonomy): Eukaryota > Viridiplantae > Streptophyta > Magnoliopsida > Solanales > Solanaceae > Nicotiana > Nicotiana attenuata. The sequence goes on from NW_017670274.1 coordinate 28,264, forward strand.
CAAGAGAGACTACCCAGTAAAACTTTATTCTTTGAAAGGGCATCTTTCATTCCTAGACCTCCTAGAGTTTTAGGCTTGGTGACAGTGTTCCAATTAACAAGGTGGAGCTTTTTTTGATTTGAAGTAGTGCCCCAAATGAAATTCCTTTGGATTTGATCAATAAGCTTAAGTATTTTTTTTGGGAGCAAGGTATATTGCATAGCATGGTTTGGAATAGAGTTGAGAGTAGCAAAGTTTGGCCCTCATTTTGTCAATGGTGAATTGGTAGTATTTTGCTTTGGGAGCATTGTTAAGAATTGAAAACCCCAAATAGTTACCAAACTTGTTGGCTATACTGATATTAAAACCTGAAGCAATTTCTTTGGTAACTTGAATAGGACAGTTTTGATAGAACAAAATCTTTGATTTCCCCCTATTGATCTTTTGACCAGACATATTGCAAAAAGTGTTAAGGCATTCTTTGATGGTTTGTAGGTTACTTTTATCAGCTTTTGCCATGAGAGTAATATCGTTTGCAAAAAACAAGTGAGATAAGCTAGTGTTTTGGTTTCTTAGTGTAATGGGGTCCCAAAGTTTGATGTCAACTTAGTGACAAATTAGTCGGGATAACATTTCCATGCACAAAATGAATATAAAGGGGGATAGGGGGCAGCCTTGTCTGATACCTCTACTTGGAGCAAAGAAAGAGGTTGTAGTGCCATTTACTAAAATGGCAATGTTGCTAGTGCTGATGCAATTCATAATTAGATTTTTAATTTTTGTAGGGAATTGGAAGTAAAAAAGGGTTAAATAGATGAAAGACCACTCCAATCTGTCAAAGGCTTTTTCCAGATCTAATTTTAGAATCATGTTGCCTTTTTTTTAAAAATGGCACATCATTTCTTGGATTATGATGGCATTATCAGAAGACCTTCTCCCTTTTAAGAAGCTAGCTTGAAAAGGGCTTATAATTTGATTGAGGAAAGGTTGAATTTTATTGGCGATGGTTTTGGTAATGATTTTATAAATAGTATTGCATGGTCCTATGGGCCTAAAATTTTTCAGATTATTGGCATTTGGGACTTTGGGGGATTAAACAAATGTAGGTGTTGTTGATATCAGTAGGTAGATATTGAGTATTAAATACTTGGGTATCGAGGCTCGAAGCGCCATCGCCACTAAGGTATAACCATCTTCCCTTTTTTACATCTTACACTAACCTTTGTGCAGATATCTGATCAGAACAGTCGATGCGCTGTCCGACACAAAGACCTTAAAGGTTCCAAAGCATACGTTGCAATCTTTTCCTTCGATCGGATTTTATTCCTAAGAAGGGTTTGATCGTACAAGGTTTTTAAATTGAGGCGAACATCTATATGCTACCTAAGGAGAAACTCAACAAGTATTCGAGGTTCCTCTTCAATCAACTCGAATACCGGGGGGCNCTAGGATTTTGTTGGGTTCGTTGATCCAATTGCCAAAATCGTCTTTGAAATAAACGATTTTGTTTTTCCTAGCTCTATTGGTTGCACTAAGATGGAAGAATTTTGTATTCGCGTCACCTTCTTGAATCCAGGACATTGTGGCTCTAATTCTCCAGTATTCATCTTCTAATTTAAGAATCTCTCTATACTCTTGTTGAAGATTAGATTCTAAATTCTGTAAATAAAAATTGGATTTGTAGTTATTAGAGCATTGAATGCCATTTAGTCTAGCAATAATCCTAGATTTTTTTACGGTGAATGTCTCCAAAATGCTTCCTACTCCACTGTATGATATTGCCTCTAAAGTTTTGGGAGCTATGGATATAATTGGAATTACTCCAACTGTTCCTAACTAAATTTATGAAATCAGGATGACGACACCAAAATGTCTCCAGCCGGAAAGGTTTTTTAAAGGTGTTACATTTTATAGGGTTGCAAGTGATTAATAAAGGGTTGTGATCCGAGTGGATTCTAAGGAGATGGGTAATGTAAGCCTCAGGGAAAGATTCAATCCATTCTTTATTGGCAAATACCCTATCTAATCTTTCTAGAATGAGGCCTTTGTTTTTTTTCTTTTATTCGACCACGTAAATTTTGGACCTTTGAAACCTAGGTCAATTAGATTACAGTGGTTAATAAAGTTCCACAGGATCTTTGCTCTATTTTGATTAATTTTTCTACCACCTAGTTTCTCATCGGAGCATATGACATCATTGAAATCACCCCCTATTATCCAAGGGCCACTAATTTTACTATGCATGTCTAATAAATTATTCCACATAGTGTTCCTAATTTTACTACCAGTACTAGCATAAATAGAAGTAAAATACCAAGTTTTGATAAGGGAGAATACCTCAATTGTGGCACTAATTTCCTGGCTTCTACGCACAAAGCTATGGACCATAACCTTGGTGTGATCCCACAAGATAACCATACCTCTCGACTGACCATCCGCTGGAATCTCTATCTATTTGTGAATCCAAAGGGATTGAGGAGAGAAAGGTGGTTGTCCATCTTGGTTTCCAAAAGTGTAACCATACTAGGGTGATGTGTTTCTATTAGATCCCTGAAGCTTAACCTAAAACTGTCGTTGTTACCCCCTCTTATGTTCCAAATTATGAAAGTGGTTGATCCATTCATGTTTAACAGTGGGTTGTTTAGGTCTCCATTTTCCCTCATTCTCCTTGGGAATTTGGGATTCCTCCTCTGAAAAGGAACGAGAATCATTGCGTGCTTTCCTACGGTAGGGTCTGCTGGGGATTTTATGTCCATTGTGCACTTGTACAGTGCCAATGGACAGTAAAGAATTTGCTTCTGCTCTTGCCTCTCCATAAATAGAAAGATTTTTAGCTCGTCTAGGTTTGAATCCTCGACCACGTTTTGAGGGATCAAGTTTACTGGATCGATTTCTTCCTCCATTGCCTGCTCCATTTGGTTTTGATTTTGATGAGGGTGAGGGGTTTGCATGGCTTGGACAGCTGGTACATCTGGAGATGGTGGAGGATTTGCATGTGCAATCCAAGGTGTGAACACTGGGTTCGTGGTGGTTAGGAATTCCGGTGTGAAGAATGGTAGATCCACAGCCGGGGTTGGGTTTTGAATTTGGACCAAGTTTGGAGGCATGTTCCAGTCCCTCCTCATTGCTTGAATTTGGTTGGTGGTGAGGTTTGGGGCTATGGGGTTTAGGATGTTGTTCAACCATATTTGGTTGATGTAATTGTTCATCGCCATGTGAACTCCTTCGGATATCAGTTGAGCAATATAGTGAGAATTTTGGATCACTATCACTGTTTCCCTCCCTTCCAGGGTGATGTTGAAGGAGAGTGCATGGCCTAGAAGCCCCATTTTCACCCACGATAATGGTTGGTGGTTCTGAGGAAGAGGAGGTTGAATCAGTATCGTCCTTGGCTGGTTGTTTTGGTTTTGATTCTGGTGGTTTTGAGGAGGATTGGTTCCATATTTGAGTTGAGTGTTATTCTTTAGAGTTGGATAAGACGATGGCGTCTTCTTGCTGAGATTGGAATTCTGGGCATTTTCTATGGAATTTGGACAATTTAATGTGGACAGTGGAACAATCGAATTGGTAGAGTTAATGCTTCCTAGGATCTCAATGATTGTTTTGTTTTCTTGCATGCAAATTGAATGGTTTGGCGTGTATTTAATAGAGATTTCCTGGTTCATGAGCGGATTGGGATGGGGTGTCTTTTTGTGGGGAATGTCAATGGCCATTTGCTCATTGGCTTGGTTATCGCTTGATAGATGTTTACTGACAGATTTTGCATGCAAGGGAGAGGAGATGGTTGGGTTATTGTTGCACGTTAGAGGGGTGTTAGGGGAGAGGTTAATAGGATCTTCATTAATAGGGGGTGTGTTGTAAGGTAGGTTGGTATTATGAGAGTTATTAGGGTTTGATTGGGTGGGAGGTATGGTGGGTGTAGCTGGTAGGGGCGGAGTTTGAGTGTGTGGGGGGACAGGTGGGCCCATTATTGTCACGACCCGGATTTTCCACCATCGGGAGTCATGATGGCGCCTACTAATAGGAGCTAGGCAAGCCAATTGATTTAATATTACTCTTAACATCATCAACAAATATAAAGATCAACGAGACAGTTAATATAGAAGCGGAAGTTAACATTTCTCTACCCAAGACTGGTGTCGCTAACTCACGAACTACTAAAGAGTGCTAAAACAAGTCAGAATAGAAATACACCAATGTTTGTCTCGGTACAAAGAAAACAAACTAAAAACATGGAAAGGGACCCCGGCCTGCGAACGCCAGCTAGGCTACCTCGAAAGTCCCTGGACTGATGCCAGCTCCCAATCAACTACTGATGTGGTCCAAAAGCTGCTCCGGTATCGTGATCTGTGCAAAAGAGAACAGAAGTGTAGCATCAGCACAACCGACCCCATGTGCTGGTAAGTGCCTAGCCTAACCCCGGCGAAGTAGTGACGAGGCTAAACAGGACCACCAATCAACCTGTGCAGATATATATGTGTACAAGTACTACAAAAATAACAACGGAAAATAATAATCAAGATTGGGAGGGGAAAAACATGCTTTTGGGGATAACGGATAAAAATAGAACGGTAGGAGTACATAAGGAAAAATCACAACTGGTTCCTTCCAACACAGATTACGTGGACGGCGTGCCACACGATCCCATCTTACAATATATAAGTGGTCGGCGTGCCACACGATCCCATTTTATAATATATAAGTGGTCGGCGTGCCACACGATCCCATTTTATAATATATAAGTGGTCGACGTGCCACACGATCCCATTTTATAATATATAAGTGGTCGGCGTGCCACACGATCCCATTTTATAATATATAAGTGATCGGCGTGCCACACGATCCCATTTTATAATATCAACAGTTCATCCAATGAAATTTACTCCATACAACGCAACAATTTATACGAATTCATAAGACAACAAGTAGACAATAATTATGACTCACCGAAGAAAACAAGTAATGACAAGTAACACAATAAAGAAAAATGCCAACATAAAGAAACTCAGTAATAGCGGAATAAGACAACTAATGCACTTGAACCGATAACAACCAGAAAATCAATAAATAGAAGTAGAGGACAACGTAACTCAATTATCAGCAAAAACATCAGGAAAATCAAAGACAAGTGCACGGCATCACCCTTCGTGCTTTTACTCTCGTACTCACCAAAACAATCAAATAAAGTGCACGGCATCAACCTTCGTGCTTTCCCTCACATAACTCTCATATCATGGCACGGAATGATCCTCGTGCAATTGTAATCAAATCAGAGCACGGAATGTTCCTTCGTGCATAAATAATCAAAACATGGCACGGAATGACCCTTCGTGCAAATATAATCAAACATGGCACGGAATGTTCCTTCGTGCATAAATAATCAAAACATGGCACGGAATGACCCTTCGTGCATATCACTCTTCCTCACCCAAACAACAATCACAAACAACAGGGCGAGGGGATAGACAAACAACATTAAATATCCCGGCAAGGGAGAACCAAGCAAAACAGCTAAATCCCGGCAAGGGAGCAATAACAATATATTCAAACATCCCGGCAGGGGAGATAATCACATCCCTTTTTACTACGTTCATTCCTTACTTTATAATCATGTCAAAAAACGAGCCAACACTCCAAGGAGTTCACAAATCATATTTCCTTCTTATTCCTTCCGTATCATATAAAAACCACCAATTAACAAGGAAGAGTCACTACCGAATCCCAAATAAGCACAAATAAGGACTCACGGTCATGCTAGACACCGGTGTATAGATACTCGTCACCATGCCTATACACCGTACTCAACATTTAGCAATTAGCAAATAATACTCTAATCCTATTCCCTCAAGCCAAAGTTAGATCGAACACTTACCTCGAATGCTCCAAACTCAACTCAAGCCTCTAGTATAGCTTTACCCCTCGAATTCGGCTCCAACTCAGTCAAATCTATGAAATAATGACTTTACAATATTAATAATAGCTAAACAAACTAAACCCAATACTTAAATATAATTTCCAAGCTCTCTTCTAAAAATTCCAAAATCGCTCCCGGGCCCGCTTGGTCAAAACACGAGGTTCGAACCAATTCCATGTTACCCATTCCCCCACGAGACCGAATATACAATTTGTTTTCAAATTCGACCCCAAAACGAGGTCTAAATTCAAGAAATCGAAAAGCCCTAACACTACCCATTTCCCCCAATTTCAACCCTAGATTACATGTTCTAGGCCTAGGATTTCATTGGATGATGATAGAAAATGAAGAAAATGAGTTAGGTAATACTTACCCAAGAATATTTGGTGAAGAAATGCTCCAAGGATCGTTACAAGGCTGTGGAGAAGAAAGGTTTTCGTGAAATGGGGAAAAATCCCGAAATGGGTTCTGTTTTGGGTATTTAAAATCGCTGGACAAATTTGCCTTTCGCGTTCGCGACAAGGGGGTCGCGTTCGCGAAGAAGGGGGGCTGGGAAGCACCGCGTTCGCGACAGGGGGAGTGCGAACGCGTAGAGTAAATGGCTGGGGTCTGGGATCTGGGCCTACGCGAACGCGTGAGGAGACACGCGAACGCGTTGAAGGAAGCAGCAAAGCTTCGCGATCGCGATGGACAGAACGCGAACGCGAAGGAGAAAAGGGAGCAAGGCTATGCGAACGCGGGAGGGCTAGTGCGAACGCGATGAAGAAAATCCCTGTGTAAAAATTGCAGAAAATCTGCTAACTCCCTAAGTCCAAAACTACCCCGAAAACCTCCGAAAACACTCCCGAGCCCTCGGGGCTCCTAACCAATCACACACACTAACTCGACAACATCTTACGGACTTAACCATGCGATTAAATCGCCAAAATAACATCAAAAAACGAGGAATCAAACCTCAAAATCATCACTTTTTCATCAAACTTCATTAACTTTAAATTTTAGATATTTGGGTCCGAGACACGTCAAATGATGTCCGATTTCAACCAAATTTCACAGAAAGCGCTTAAACCATATATAAGACTTGTACCGGGCGCCGGAACCAAAATACGAGCCCGATACCACAGTCTTTTAATTAATTTTCTTTTCAAATTTTCATATAAATTTCAGAAAAACAATTTCACAGAAAAAATCATTTCTCGGGCTCTGGACCTCGGAATTCGACTCCGGGCATATGCCCGAGTCCCATATTTTTCTACAGACCCTCCTGGACCATCCAATCACGGGTTCGGTTCCGTTTACCAAAAATGTTGACCAAAGTCAACTTTAATCATATTAATATCAAAATTCATCATTTTTCACACAGAACTCATATTTAAGCTTTTCCTGCTACGCACCCGGACTGCGCATGCAAATCGAGGCAAGTAAAAATGAGGTTTTCAAGGCCTCGGAAGCACAGAATAAATGAGGAAACAGGTGATGACCCCTTTGGGTCGTCACATCCTCCACCTCTTCGTCCTCGAACGGACAAAAGAAAGAAGTAACTGAGTCGGGAAACAGATGAGGATAACGGCTCCGCATATCAGACTCGGACTCCCAGGTTGATGCCTCAGGAGGCTGACCTCTCCACTGAACACGCACTGAAGGAAAACTCTTGGATCTCAACTGATGAACCTGCCGGTCTAGAATAGCTACCGGCTCCTCCTCATAGGACAGATCCTTGTCCAACTGGACAGTGCTGAAATCTAAAACGTGAGCTGGATCGCCGTGATACCTCCGAAGCGTGGACACATGAAACACTGGATGCACGGCTGACAAGCTAGGCGGCAAGGCAAGTCTATAAGCCACCTCTCCCACACGATCGAGAATCTCAAATGGGCCAATGAATCTAGGGCTAAGCTTGCCCTTCTTCCCGAATCTCATCACGCCTGTCATAGGCGACACTCGGAGCAAGACCCGCTCACCAACCATGAAAGCTACATCCCGAACCTTACGATCCGCATAACTCTTTTGCCGCAACTGAGCCGAACGAAGCCTGTCCTGAATGATCTTGACCTTATCCAAGGCCTCCTGAACTAGATCTGTACCCAATAACCGAGCCTCTCCCGGCTCAAACCATCCGACTGGAGACCGACATCTCCTACCATACAATGCCTCATATGGAGCCATCTGAATGCTGGACTGGTAGCTGTTGTTGTAGGCGAACTCTGCTAAAGGCAAATACTGGTCCCACGAGCCTCCAAAATCAATGACACAGGCTCGGAGCATATCCTCCAATATCTGAATAGTCCTCTCGGACTGGCCGTCCGTCTGAGGATGGAACGCTGTGCTCAACCGAACCTGGGTGCCCAACTCCTGCTGAACTGCTCTCCAGAAGCGCGAGGTAAACTGCGTACCCCGGTCTGAGATGATAGATACCGGCACCCCGTGAAGGCGAACAATCTCTCGGATGTAGACCTCAGCTAACCTCTTTGATGAATAGGTGGCTGCAACAGGAATAAAATGCGCTGACTTAGTCAACCTATCAACAATGACCCAAATAGCATCAAATTTCTTCTGAGTCATCGGAAGTCCAGTAACGAAATCCATGGTAATCCTCTCCCACTTCCACTCGGGAAGCTCAATCCTCTAAAACAAACCACCAGGCCTCTGGTGCTCATACTTGACCTGCTGACAGTTCAAACATCGAGCCACATACGCAACAATATCTTTCTTCATCCTACGCCACCAATAATGCTGCCGCAAGTCCTGATACATCTTCGCGGCGCCCAGGTGAATANTCCTTCTATTCCTCCGTATCAATATAAAAACCACCAATTAACAAGGAAGAGTCACTACCGAATCAAAATAAGCACAACTAAGGACTCACGGTCATGCTAGACACCGGTGTATAGATACTCGTCACCATGCCTATACACCGTACTCAACATTTAGTAATTTGCAAATAATACTCTAATCCTATTCCCTCAAGCCAAAGTTAGATCGAACACTTACCTCGAATGCTCCAAACTCAACTCAAGCCTCTAGTATAGCTTTACCCCTCGAATTCGGCTCCAACTCAGTCAAATCTATGCAATAATGACTTTACAATATTAATAATAGCTAAACAAACTAAACCCAATACTTAAATATGAATTTCCAAGCTCTCTTCTAAAAATTCCAAAATCGCTTCCGGGCCTGCTTGGTCAAAACACGAGGTTCGAACCAATTCCATGTTACCCATTCCCCCACGAGCCCGAATATACAATTTGTTTTCAAATTCGACCCCAAAACGAGGTCTAAATTCAAGAAAATTGAAAAGTCCTAACACTACCCATTTCCCCCAATTTCAACCCTAGATTACATGTTTTAGGCCTAGGATTTCATTGGATGATGATAGAAAATGAAGAAAATGAGTTAGGTAATACTTACCAAGAATATTTGGTGAAGAAATGCTCCAAGGATCGTTACAAGGCTGTTGAGAAGAAAGTTTTCGTGAAATGGGGAAAATCCCGAAATGGGTTTTGTTTTGGGTATTTAAAATCGCTGGACGAATTTGCCTTTCGCGTTCGCGACATGGGGGTCGCGTTCGCGAAGAAGGGGGGCTGGGAAGCACCGCGTTCGCGACAGGGGGAGTGCGAACGCGTAGAGTAAATGGTTGGGGTCTGGGATCTGGGCCTACGCGAACGCGTGAGGAGACACGCGAACGCGTTGAAGGAAGCAGCAAAGCTTCGCGATCGCGATGGCCAGAACGCGAACGCGAAGGAGAAAAGGGAGCAAGGCTATGCGAACGCGGGAGGGTTAGTGCGAACGCGATGAAGAAAATCCCTGTGTAAAAATTGCAGAAAATCTGCTAACTCCCAAAGTCCAAAACTACCCCGAAAACCTCCGAAAACACTCCCGAGCCCTCGGGGCTCCTAACTAATCACACACACTAACTCGACAACATCTTACGGACTTAACCATGCGATTAAATCGCCAAAATAACATCAAAAACGAGGAATCAAACCTCAAAATCATCACTTTTTCATCAAACTTCATAAACTTCAAATTTTAGATATTTAGGTCCGAGACACGTCAAATGATGTCCGATTTCAACCAAATTTCACAGAAAGTGCTTAAACCATATATAAGACTTGTACCGGGCGTCGGAACCAAAATACGAGCCCGATGCCACAGTCTTTTAATCAATTTTCATTTTAAATTTCCATATAAATTTCAGAAAAATAATTTCACAGAAAAATTCATTTCTCGGGCTCTGGACCTCGGAATTCGACTCCGGGCATATGCCCGAGTCCCATATTTTTCTACGGACCCTCCGGGACCATCCAATCACAGGTCCAGGTCCGTTTACCAAAAATATTGACCAAAGTGAACTTTAATCATATTAATATCAAAATTCATCATTTTTCACACAGAACTCATATTTAAGCTTTTCCGGCTACGCGCCCGGACTGCGCATGCAAATTGAGGCAAGTAAAAATAGGGTTTTCAAGACCTCAGAAGCACGGAATAAATAATGAAACAGGTGATGACCCCTTTGGGTCGTCACAATTATTTTATCAATTATTTTATTAGTAATATCCTTATCGGTGGTATTAGTATTTTGATTTTTTTAACATGTTTTTTATTAAGTAAAGTGGGAATATTATCGTAATTAGTATTGGTAACGTTTTGATTAAGATTGTTACTTACGTTAGTAGAGTAATTATCATCTGAGTTGGTTTGTTCCAGTAGATACAAACTACTAGAGTTTCTACTAGGGTTTGGGAGAGGGGTTGTTTTGCCGTTGTTGGGAGATTGTAATTGGTGAGATTTTGTTTTGTAACAAAACTTTTGAGAGGATATAAATTTACCTGACTTGGCTTCAAAAATATTTACGCTAATACCTGGTTCTTGAACTATCTCTGGCAATTCTGATGCAATTCTTGGGAGATCTCTTTGTTTACCTCTTTTGAAGGGGACAGTTTTTCATAGTCCTTCCAACTTGGTTTGCCCAGATTGGATTGTTTCTAGATCCTTGATGATTGGTTCCTGCCTCTGAATGGGCTTGGATTGATTGCACTGGGTTGTTACATGGCCTAGGTGACCACATGTTGTACATAGTAAATTGTCACCTTCATAGTGGATATGTTGTTTATGAGATCCTATAAAGATGAACGATGTGACAGGTTTGTTTAGACGGAGTTCCACACATAGACGAGCATATCTCCCTCGGAGGGCTGCCGACGTACAAGCATCAATTTTCAGGAGTCTTCCTATTGAGCTTCCTACTTTTTGTAGTATTTCCTTGTCGTAGAATTCAGTGGGAAGTTGGGGAAGTTGAATCCAGATTGCAGTAAAAGATTGTGTTGCTTTAGATGCTACAAAATTTGGAATCCATCGTTGTACTGAGAGGAAGTGACCATAGATAAACCATGGACCTTTTTGGAATACATTAACCATGTTCTCTTATTTAATGAATCAAACAATATAGTAGTCCTCCCCTAGGTCAATTAGTGAGAAATTTTCTGATGGTTTCCAAAGATCTATTAACTTCTTTTTCAGCAAATCATGAGTGATCCTCTTCCCTTGTAACTTGATGATTAAAGAGTAGCTCCATGGAAGGTATATTATTTGTTTGTCTTCGTTCGTAATAGGTACTGAGATGTTATACTCGTGGCAGGGAATTGGCGGTTCGCTTGGGATCTCTGTGCCATAGTGGAAGTCCGTTGGGACTTGTTGAGGAGGTGATGAATCATAGGTTAGATCTATATTAAGGCTCATCTCCTTGTTAAGGTGTTTTTCCTTAAAAGAAGTAGGTTCCTTTGCTATGGATTTTACTTCCATGGGGCTGGTGGTTGGGTTGATATCCGGTGGTTTGGGGGGAATTGCTAAGGAGTTGGGTGTTGGTGGCATTTAGAGACACTGGTGGTGTTTCTAAGGCTTGACTGGAGAAAAAATTGAGTGCTAAAACTTATAATATGTCACTTATCATTTGTTAGTGAATGCTAATTATTTAGAATTACTTACCATTATCTTTTAAATACTGTCAATACTTATAACTTCAATTTAAAAAAAATTGTGACAGCAACAGACAACAGACACCAGGCTTAACAAATTACATTGGTAAATTCTTACCCCGCATTTGTTGTTTATACCAAATCAATTCAATTTATCATAATTAAAAAATATAATAGATTAAATTATTAATCATGATTAAGTGATAAAACTAGATGTGCAAACACATATCATACTTTTATTGATTTAGTGTAAATAACGAGATACAAGTAAGTTTTTACAAGTTAGATTTGCCCTTTGTAGCCTTTTAGGTTTTAGGTTCATACTTCAACCTCTTAGCGATTTTGTTATCAGAAAAGTTAGCAGGGAAATCAGAAGTAGCCAAATTTATAATTGAAAAATAGTCATCAGATTAAAAAATAATCGAAATTTAGCCACTTTTTCATGTAAAGATAGAATCTGAAAAAAAAATACCCTTAAAATCCGAAAAAATTCCAGCATAATATTCTGGAGTTCGAATTTGTTACACATGAGATTCCAGCATAACGTGCAGGAGTTCCAACATAATATGCTGGAAGTTTATACCCTAGGAGCTCTAAAATCCAACATATTATGCTAGAACTTTCCGTGTTTCAGCAAAACAGTGACTAGTTTTCAACAATTTTGCCAACGCTGACTATTTTCCAATTACCAATTCAGAAACTGGTTGACCCGTGTTATTTTCATGGGAATAGCCTAGTGAAAAGATAGGTTCAATATAACTAATGGAGGAAATCAAGAAAAAGAGCAATGTCAATGCTTATTACTCCCTCCGGTCCAAAATAAGTGATTTTTTGGTTGTTTTTACACATATTAAGAAACTCACTTTTTAGCATTAATTAGCAATAAAATTGACCATATTAACCTTTACTAGCTCTTCACATAAATACTCCGAACACATACTTCAACATTATTTACTCCAAGGGCAATGTAGGGAAAAAATAATTAATTCAATCTGGAAAAATCACTTATTTTGGACCACAAAAATAATGCCAAAAAATCACTTATTATGAACCGGAGGGAGTATAGCACAAGACTTTTCAAGCGAAGGCACATTCCCCCTTGATATATTTAATTTGGACTGACTACACTAACTTTTAAAATTGGGTAGGTAAAGAGGGAGATAATTTAATGAAAAGAGCTTAATCATATTTGGTGTTTATATCAAGTCACTCTCATTTATCAAGATTAAAATAATTTGAGGCTACAATATAAATTAATTAACCATAGTTAAATGCGAGAAGTATACATTAAAAACACGTACTACATATTTATTAAATTGGCGTAAATATCATGTGTCAATAAGTTTCTCCAAGACTCTGCTATATTTTATCTTTCTTTATAAATTCTTTTATCTTCTTTTTTTCCTTTTTTTAGAGGGGTGGGGCCAGTGTTTGTATCGATGGGCTGAAAATAGCACCTAATGTGTAGAAATTGGTTTTTTTTAGGAGAACTACGTGGTCTACCTATTAAAAACACCAAGTGAATCTTATTATTCTCTACATATACGTTTCAGCAGTCATGGCTATACCTAAAATATTGGTAGTTACGATTCTGTATATCACTAATTGGGATACACGAAGTAATTAATTAAGAATTTCCTATGTAAATTCCAAACTTCGGCATATAGAGAAAAGAGATTCTATAGGTGCGTATACGGTATTTTTTTTAATATATTCCTGTAATTAGGTTTAGGTTAGCTCAAGCTTATCTTTCTTGGCCATACAAGAAAAAAGTTTCTCATATCAAGTCGGTTAATATTTTATGTGAGCTGCAGGTTGTGTCACATAAAATTATAAGTAAGTCAACAGGGAAATTTCTCTACTAATTTTCATAATAGGTGAAAAATCAATATACGTCAATATAATTGCATTTAACGTCAAATCACCAAAAGTTTATAAAGTCACAAATCCAAAATACATGAATAATTATTGTGTCCTTTTTTAAAAGGACCTTTTCTTGTGTTGTTGACTTACATACAATAGGAAGTAAGCTCGTTGAAAATGGTTTAGATTAGTGTGTTTCTTTAATTATTTTACTTACAACAGGAAAACTCTGTTTAAGCTCTTTATATACTTGGTTTGTCACTTGTGATGCCAGTAATATATGTTTGTCACTTTAAACTTTGATTCAACAATTTATATTGGCTTTTGTGCTTCTCGTTTGTTAATAAAATTAAGCACAAACTACTATTTTCACTTACTGCCTTTATTTTGAATTAATTACTAATATTTTATCACCAAAGCCATTTCATTATCCTTATTTTTTACAGGAGCTGATCATTTATTAAATTAAATATCTTATATTTTCACCAGTTTGCATGCTTCTACTATAATTTTCCCTGCACTAATATTTAATAATAATAATAATTATTGTTGTTGTTGTTGTTGTTGTTGTTGTTGTTGTTGTTGTTATTATTATTATCTTGCTTACTTGCTTATTTAGTTAACTCATTGATTTTATTGGCCTGGAAACGACCTCTTTTGTGACGACCCGGCCGGTCGTCTTAAGAATTAATGCCCCGATCCCCTATTAACTGCTTCCCCCGAGTTTATTTCTGCTATTTTGATTTGCTGGGATGTTCGGTTTTGAGTTTCGGAGAGTTATGGGACTCTTAGTCCCTAAATGAGAGCTTAATTGTTGGAAAGTTGACCGTAGTCGGAACAGTGTGAAGACGGCCTCGGAATGAAAATTCGATGGTTCCGTTAGCTCCGTTGGGTGGTTTCGTGTTTCGGGACGTGGTCGGATTGAGTTTTGGAGGTCTGTGGCTAATTTAGGCTTGAAATGCCGAAAGGTCGAATTTTGAAGTTTCCGGTTCGATAGTGAAATTTTGATTCGAGGGTCAGAATGGAATTCCGGAAGTTGGAGTAGCTCCGTAGTGTTGAATGTGACGTGTGTGCAAAATTTCAGGTCGTTCGGATTAGGTTTGATAGACTTTTTGATCGAAAGCGTATTTTGAGGATTTTGTAGTTGATAGGCTTATCCATGGTTAATTCAAGGTTTCGATGTTGTTTTAGGTGTTTTAAGGATTTGTACAAGTTTGGGCAGTGGTTTGTGACTTGTTGGTGCCTTTGGTTGAGGTCCCAAAGGCCTCGGGGTGAATTCGGATGGTTGATGGAGAAAATTTGGAAGTTTAAGTTGCAGCTTCACCTGCTGGTGCTGTCATAACCGCACCTGCGGTTTGGGTTCTGCAGGTGCAGCGTCGCAGAAGCGGCTAAGAGTCCGCGGAAGCAGAATTTTGGCAATCTCTTCAAGAAACGCAGATGCGGTATATTTTTCGCTGAAGCGGGACCGCATATGCAGTATATTTTTCGCAGAAGCGGGACCGCAGATGCGATATTTGTTCCGCAGAAGCGGGACCGCAGATGCGGTCCGAGGACCGCAGATGCGGAAACTGCCGGGCATTATTTTAAAAGAGGTTCCGCGACTTGGGGGTTTATTTCCACCATTTCTAATCGTTTTTGGAGCTCTTTGAAGGGGATAGAAGAACGATTCGAGGAGAAACGCTTGGAGGTAAGATTCTTGGTCTTAAAACTCGTTTCTAATTTGAAATCTACCTAGTAAATCATGGAATCTAGACCAACAATTGAAGAATTAGGGCTTGGATTTAAGACACTTTAAATGAGAATTTGAGGGGTCAATTGAACTCTGATTTTAGGGTTCTTGTTATGAATAGACTCGTGAGAGTATGAGGATTATGAAAATATAAATTTTACCCAATTCCGAGACGTGGGCCTGAGGGGCATTTTGGTCATTTTACCTAATTTTGCATATTAGCTTAGAATTTAATTGTGGAAATCAGTTACTTGAGGTGTTATTTATAATATGCAATTGAATTGAATAGATTTGAGCCATTTAGAGTCGGATACTCGTGGCAAAAGCGTGGTTTCGGGTTGACTTGCGCTTGTTCGAGGTAAGTGGCTTGTCTAACCTTGTGTGGGGGACTTTTCCCTTAGGATTTGATATAATTGTTAATTGAAATGCCTTGTACGTAAGCTGAAAAGTGCGTACTTGTGCTAATTGTTGGAAATCCGATTTTTCATTAAGTACTACTAGTATGATTACTTCCCTATTTGACTGCTTGTACTATTTAAGCATGTGTTAGCTTAGGGAAAGCATGCCTAAGTGATTAAATTGCCTTATCTGTTAACTGCTTTACCTGCATTCTGCGCAACATGCTAGGCTAGACTATTTGTTTGCCTTAATATGAAGTTTGATAATTCTGAGCATTTCTCCTGTTGCAGCTGTGTATTTACATTGGACTATGGATGTGGGATTCCGGTAGCTCTCCCTTGTCTGTTTACATTTGGGACTACGGATGTGGGATTCTGGTAGATCCCCCTGCACAGTGATATGGAACTACGGGAATGCACCCGGTAAATTCCACCAGTACTGGGTATTTATGCTTGGGACTACGGAATTCCGGTAGATCCCCATGTACTATGAGATGGACTACGGGACGGTATCCCGAGAGACTTATTGGGTATGTATCTTTGGGACTTCAGGACGGTATCCTGGAAGATCCCCGGTTGATATTGTTGATGTTGAGCTGTATTTTCCTTCGGTGTTTACATTATTTCTGCGTAGTTGTTGTTGCCTTTTATATCTGTGTTACTTTCACTGTTTCTCATACTTATACTGTTTTCTGTTCTATACTGTCGAATTATATCTTTTATTTAACCTCAGTAGGGCCCTGACCTTCCTTGTCACTACTCAACCGAGGTGAGGCTTGGCACTTACTGAGTACCGTTGTGGTGTACTCATGCCCTTTATGCGCATGTTTTTCATGTGCAGATCCAGGTACCTCTACTCAAGCTTACCATTCTTGAGGCGAGGTGATTCCACGGGACTTCGAGGTATATCTTCCGCGTCCGCAGACCGAGGAGTCTTTTTCTATTCCTGCATTTAGTATTGAGCCCTTCTGTACTTTTTGTTCTTGTTAGACATTCCGGAGATTAGAGCTATGTAATGTTTTCTCAGCTTGTGCATCCGTGAGTTTCCGGGTTTTGGGATAGTGTATCAGATTTATTGAGGAGTTGTGTGTATATACCGAGCGGCATTTAAATATTATTTTCTTCAGTTATTTTTGGCTTTTGACTATTTATTCCGCAAGTTTAGTTTATTTTTCGCATTGTTAGGCTTACCTAGTCGTAGAGACTAGGTGCCGTCACGATAGTTCACGAAGAGCGAACTGGGGTCGTGACAAGTTGGTATCAGAGCTCTAGGTTCATACGAGTCATGAATCACAAGCCGGTTTATTAGAGTCTCGCTGATCGGTACGGAGACATGTGTACTTATCTACGAGAGGCTATGTAACTGTTAGGAAAATTCCACTTCAATTGATTTGCTTGTCGTGCGAGATTTTTGATGTCACAATTCTAAAATTCTGTCTTCTATTCTCTCACGGATGTTGAGTACACGTGCTACTCGAGATGGTCAGGCACCCGCGCCCCCTACTGTAGCCGTCAAAGGTCGGGGAGGTAGAGGTCGCCCTAGAGGGGGAGGCCAGGCCAGATATTATGCCCTTCCTGCCCGTACCGAGGCTGTTGCCTCTGATTCTATCATCACAGGTATTATACTGGTCTGTCACACAGATGCATCGGTTCTATTTGATCCAGGCTCTACTTATTCTTATGCGTCTTCTTATTTTGCTCTGTATTTGGGTGTATCTCGGGATTCTTTGCGTTCCCCTGTTTACGTTTCTACTCCTGTGGGAGATTCTCTTGTTGTGGACCGCGTTTATCTGTCGTGTTTGGTTGCTCTTAGTGGTTTTGAGACCAGAGCCGATTTATTGTTACTCAGCATGGTAGACTTTGATATTATCTTGGGCATGGACTGGTTGTCGCCCCATTATGTTATTCTTGATTGTCACATCAAGACTGTGATGCTGGCTATGCCAGGTATATTGCGTGTTAGGTGGAGGGGTGCTTTAGATCACACTCCCAGTAGAGTTATTTCTTTCCTTAAAGCTCAGCATATGGTTGAGAAGGGGTGTGACGCGTATCTTGCTTATGTGAGAGATGTCAGTATTGGTACCCCTTCAGTTGATTCAGTTCCAGTAGTATGGGGCTTTTCTGTTCCAGTTGATCTTCCAGGCATGCCGCCTGATATAGATATTGATTTTGGCATTGATTTGTTGCCGGGCACTCAGCCCATTTCCATTCCTCCGTATCTTATGGCTCCTCCTGAGTTGAATGAATTGAAGGATCAGTTGCAGGTGTCACACCTCCTTTTTACCTACACACGCAGGGGCGTAAAGGAGTTTTTCCACTTAAAGGACAATCGAAATGGGATTCGTTATTTATTAAGATTCAGAGTCGCCACTTGGGAGATTAATGGTGTCCCAAGTCACCGGTTGAGTCCCGATCCGAGGAAAATATGACTCTGTTTGACAGTCCGCGATCCAGAAATCCGAGTAAGGAATTCTGTTAACCCGGGAGAAGGTGTTAGGCATTCCCGGATTCCGTGGTTCTAGCACGGTCGCTCAACTGTCATATTTGGCTTATTTACTTGATCTTAGTACATGTTTTAACCTATGTGCTCTTAACTTTGAACCGCTTTTATTATTATTATTGTAAGAGAATTGCAACGTCGTGAAAACATGTGTCGAATCGCGTCACATAAATGCACCCGCGATTTTCGACACATTTCGACTTCGTTGAGATTTGGATTTGGGTCACATAAATGTGCACCCGTATTTAAGAAGGTAAAATTATTAAAAACGCGCATAAAGTAAATAACGCATTATTATCTTTGGGGAAGGCCGTGAAATTCGCTAAACGGCCCGTCCCGAATTCTAAGTATTTTGTATAAACATTTACCGAGGGCCCCGCGATTTATTTATTTGTTTAGCGAGGCTCATCTCGTTTTATTTAAAGGTCATCCTAGAGCAAGCTATAATTTTCTATTTAGTTTGTCTCTAATGGGTCCTATTAATTAATATTATTAATGCTAGTATTTAAAGTGATCAAGGAATTTAGGTCTCGAGTTCAAGTCCATACTTGAGCAAGAGGTGAACCTCTTAACTCAAGCATGCTACTTAACTAGGAGACCCAAAACCCCTAATCCTAGTGTGGGATATTAAACTTACGTTTTACTGGGCCTTAACAATCAGCCCATGACTTATGATTCGGGGTTTCTAGCATTCTATTGGGCCTCAACAATTGGCCCAGGACATGGAAAAAACAATCAGCAGAATTACCCTCTCAATCTGATGAGGACATCTAATTTTAACATTAATAATTTCTGATATCAAGTCCAGCAGAATTTTATTCTTGCATTATTCCAAATGGTAGTATAAAGTCACATTTGAAGCTTATGATACAATCACATTTGACGTTTAGCGGTAATTGAGTTACATTGTCAAACAAAGGGGGAAGATGATGGTCTCAAATATTTCTACCCTGAATCTGATCTTATTTCGGCTTTCAAACGGTGGCACGCAAATAACCTATATCCAGTTCCTAGCTCATGATCTATCTAAACACAAGCTACAATACATACTTAAACAATAACAGATCCTGTTTATTACTCAAGGCAGCAAATTCTAAAGGCACTCAACTCATACCAGCATTGCATAGTTGTATTAATATAAAACTAAAATAGAAGAAATCTATATAGTTCAGTTAAAACAGTCCGATACAGTCCATTAACAGTCCCCGACAGTTTCAAATTTATTTACAATAAGGATATTAACAAATCGAGGAACACTATATGAAATATAAAATATCTACAGCAAGTTTATAACAAAATCATGTAGCAGATTTTATTTCATCTTTCAACTGGATGTTCACATGGCCTCAAAGTCGGGATATGTACCTGGAGGTTGAAATACAATAAGAAGCAGAAGTCAGCAGCAGTAGTGAGGGGTTTGCAGCGTTAAACACAGGAGAGCAACAGCAATGTCAACTTGGAAACCCAGCAATGAAAACAAAACCAGTAAAACAGACCCACACTCAAAACAGCCAAACTCAGCTTGAATTCAACCCAGGGACCTCCAGCAACTTTCAGCAATCAGAATTTAAACTAAATGATGCAAATCGAACACTAAAACTAGAAATTAATCTAAAATCTCAATGGAACAGTATTTTTGAGTTTTCTGTTGTATTTTTCCTTTTGTTTTTGGTTTTTTTTTGACGGGAGTCAGATCTAAGGGGAACTTTGAACTATAAGAGCTTAGATTTTTGAACTTTTTGATTTGAAGTTCAAATTTTGATGCTATAGCTCGCAGGAGAGGTTTTGGAGAAATTTCGAAGGCTGGAAATTTTGGGAATTTTTCAGATGATCCAAACTTGTGAAACAAGGCATGAGAGTGCCATTTTATAGGCAAAAAAATGAGGGGCAGCTTCAGATATTTAGTTTTACACATTAGTCCCTCACTTATTTTTACTTAACCTTCTATTTTCTGACTTGTTACTCAAGTTATCCCACCAACTTTCTGAAATTATAACTAAGGCCCTATTTTAGAAGATTCTAGAGGGTTCTAGATTTAACTACAGCTTTCCTATGCTCCCTAAGTACCCAAACTAACCCTGAATTCAATCTGAAATTACCCACCCTATACTAGTTGACCCCAGGCCATAATAGTCTAGACCATTCAGCTGTAATCACAACAAGTCCAAACCTCTAAGATTGAATCCAATTGATACTAATCGAGACTGAAACCTGACTCTAATTCACACTATCATCAGTTATTAACAATCAAACAATCAAACTAAATCATCATTACCCTAACCTACACTAAACAATCACAGAATAGGAAATGAACATTAGACTAACTAATCAGAAAATGTTAATAGAATCAATCGCAACTAAGTACAAACAGAAAACCAAAGAAAGAACAAAATTAAATCAAGATAAAGGACTGTTGGCATGAATTAACTATGAAGGAAAATTGATCACAGGAGGAGAGATCCTACCGACTTAGAATGAACAATCAAAACATAACCAAGAACTATGACTAAATTAATGACAAAATTAGACGAACAAAATTATGCTAATCATTATTAGTGAATTAGGATTCAAATAAACATGAAGATAAACAAATAAGAACAGACAAAACAGATTCGACTACTGATCCTAAACGTGATGTCAAAACAGAAGAGAAAACAAAACCTAGATTGACTAATTTGGAGAAAAAATGGTCATGGAAGGGAAACAAGTGCAAAAGACCAAAGAAAGCTTGCCTATGAGCTCCTAGGGTTCTGCCGCTTCGGATTTGAAATTGGAACAACTCTAGCAATATTTGAGCGTCACTGGTGGTGGAATCTTCATGAGGAGAGTGAGGAAGCCAAGTGATACTGATTTGACGAGGATTGGTTGGTTTAAGGTTTTGACGAAATCTTTGATCTACGATTCGAGGACTTCAATGGAGATTTGAGGAAAAAGGTTTACGGATTTGAAGAGAGGAGGGTGAGGAGACTCTGTGATGTTATTTTGGCGGTGAACGGAGCCGGCGCCACCGTGTGCGGCGGAGATGCAATTTAGGGTTTTGTAGATTTGGGACGTTTGGTTGGGATTTGAGAGGAATTGGTCATGGATTCGCATTGAGGGGGTTAATGCGGTGTAGGGTTGTAATTTTGAGCGACTTTGAAGCATCGCCGCCAGCGGGGACGATTTCCGGCCGGCGGCTTATGGCGGAGTAGGGCGGCGTTACTTTCTGATAAAGAGGGGTGAGAGAGACGACTTAGGGGGGTAGGGGTGGTCTCCGACATTTAAATATTAAGTTCAAACCAGTTCCCAGCCGTTGGATCAGTGATCCTCGACGGCTGGGATTGAATCTTATCGAAACGGGGTCGTTTGGTTAGGTAAAGGGACGGACCGGATCGGGGATTTGGGTTGGGCTATTTTGGACGGGTTTAGGGGTTTATTCTTTGGGCTAATGCCAGAGCTGGCCCAAAAATAATTGGCCAGAATTCTCTTCTTCTTTTTTATTTCTTTTTCAATTAACTCTTTCTTTTATTTAAATTCAATTCAATTCCATTCCATTTTGATTTTTGATTTTTTATTTTAAAAGCAAAACATGGATTAAACTAAAGTTAAACTAATTAATTTCCTCAAACTAACTAAATCCTAACAAAGAATGTAAAATGACAAAATACTATATTTTATATTTTTGTGAATTATGCTAACTAAACATGCACGAAAATGCAAACAAACACAAAGATCATGCAGTTAATTCCTAAAATTCAAATAATAAAAGCAAAATCCTAATTCTAAGGAATTTTATAGGAGTAATTTAGACGTGGCAAAAATCACGTGCTCACAGCAGGAATTTCTTGATGAGGGTTTTATTCGATCCAGTGTATCACCTTGGGGTGATCCTGTCTTGTTTGTGAAGAATAAGGATCATTCTATTCATATGTGCATTGATTATCGCCAGTTGAACAAGGCTATAGTGAAGAGCTGTTATCCTTTGCCTCGTATTGATGATCTATTTGACCAGCTTCAGGGCGCACGGTTGTTTTCTAAGATTGACTTGCGCTCAGGTTACCATCAGTTAAAGATTCGGCAGCCAGATATCCTGAAGACTGCTTTCAGGACTCGGTATGGTTATTACGAGTTTCTTGTTATGTCATTTGGGCTGGCCAATGCCCCAGCAGCTTTTATGCATTTGATGCACAGTGTATTCCGGCCATATCTTGACTCTTTTGTCATTGTCTTTATTGATGACATTTTGGTGTATTCTCGGAGTCGGGAATCATGAGCAGCACCTGAGGAGAGTGCTCAGACTCTGAGGGAAAAGAAGTTATATGCAAAGTTCTCAAAATGTGAGTTTTGGTTGGATTCCGGCATTCTTAGGCCACATGGTATCGAGTGAGGGTATTCGGGTGGATCCGAAGAAGGTAGAGGCAATATAGAGTTGGCCCAGAGCATCCTCAGCTATAGAGATCCACAGTTTGCTTGGTTTGGCGGGTTACTACCGTCGTTTTGTAGAAGGGTTTTCATCGATTGCAGCCCCTATGACCAGACTAACCCAGAAGGGTGCTCCATTCCAGTGGACGGAAGAGTGTGAGGCGAGCTTTCAGAAGCTCAAGATAGCTTTAACTACGACCCCAATTTTGATATTGCCTACAGGTTCGGGGTCTTATACGGTCTATTGTGATGCCTCGAGGGTTGGCCTCGGAGCGGTGTTGATGCAGGACGGTAGGGTGATTGCCTACGCGTTCAGACAATTGAAGATACATGAGAAGAATTACCCTGTCCACGACCTTGAGTTAGCTGCCATTGTTCACGCCCTAAAGATTTGGCGCCATTATCTATACGGTGTTCCTTGTGAGATTTATACTGACCATTGGAGTTTGCACCACATGTTCAAGCAAAAGGATCTGAATTTGCGCCAGAGGAGGTAGCTAGAGTTGCTGAAGGACTATGATATCACTATTCTGTATCAACCGAACAAGGCTAATGTGGTGGTTGATGCTTTGAGTCGTCGGGCGGAGAGTTTAGGGAGTTTGGCTTATCTACTGGCATCGGAGAGGCCTATGGTGATGGATGTTCAGGCCTTAGCCATCCAACTTGTGAGATTGGATCTTTCGGAGCCTAGAGATCGGGTGGGTTACTTCAGCAGATAGAGATTCTGGAGTGGAAGTGGGAGCGAATCACCATGGATTTTGTAGTTGGGCTCCCGCGGACTTTGAGAAAGTTTGACGCTGTTTGGGTGATTGTGGATCGGCTGACCAAGTTCGCTCATTTCATTTCTATGTGTATTACTTATTCTTCGGAGAGGTTGGCGGAGATTTATATCCAGGAGATTGTTCGTCTGCACGACAGTCCAGTTTCCATCATTTCGGATAGAGGTACTCAGTTCACATCACGATTCTGGAGGGCCGTTCAGCATGAGTTGGGTACTCGGGTAGAGTTGAGTACAACATTTCACCCTCAGACGGACGGGCAATCCGAGTGCACTATACATATTCTTGAGGATATGCTCCATGCGTGTGTGATCGAGTTTGGAGGGTCTTGGGATCAGTTCTTGCCATTGGCGGAGTTTGCATACAACAACAGTTATCAGTCCAGCATTCAGATGGCATCGTATGAGGCTTTATATGGTAGGCGGTGTAGATCTCCGGTGAGTTGGTTCGAGCTGGGTGAGGCTAGATTATTGGGCACAGACTTAGTTCAGGATGCTTTGGAAAAGGTTAAGGTGATTCAGGATAGACTCCGTACAGCCCAGACAAAAGAGCTATGCGGACCGGAAGGTTCGTTATATTTCCTATATGGTTGGAGAGCAGGCTCTGCTTCAGGTTTCGCCTATGAAAGGCGTTATGAGATTTGGGAAGAAAGGGAAGTTGAGTCCGAGGTTCATTGGCCCTTTTGAGATATTGAGGCGAGTTGGGGAGGTTGCTTATGAGCTTGCCTTACCTCCCAGCTTGGCAGGAGTTCATCCGGTATTTCATGTTTCGATGCTCTGGAGGTATCACGGTGATCCGTCGCACGTGTTGGATTTCAGTTCAGTCTAGTTGGACAAGGATCAATCTTATGTTGAGGAGCTAGTGACAATATTGGACATGTAGGTTAGAAAGCTGAGGTCAAAGAATGTTGCATTAGTGAAGGTTCAGTGGCGGGGTCAGCCGGTCGAGGAGACGACCTGGGAGACCGAGCAGGATATGCGCAACCGTTACCCTCATCTTTTCACTACTTCAGGTATGTCTCTATGCTCGTTCGAGGATGAACGAATGATTAAGTGTAGGAGGATGTGACGACCCGACCGTTCGTCTTAAGAATTAATGCCCTGATCCCCTATTAACGGCTTCCCCTGAGTTTATTTCTGCCATTTTGATTTGCCGGGAGAGTTATGGGACACTTAGTCCCTAAGTGAGAGCTTAAGTGTTGGAAAGTTGACCGTATTCGGAACAGTGTGAAGACGACCTCAAAATAGAAATACGATGGTTGCGTTAGCTCTGTTGGGTGATTTCGGGTTTAGGGGCGTGGTTGGATTGTGTTTTGGAGGTCTGTAGCTAATTTAGGCTTGAAATGCCGAAAGGTCAAATTTAAAAGTTTCTGGTTCGATAGTGAGATTTTGATCCGAGGGTTGGAATGGAATTCCGGAAGTTGGAGTAGCTCCATAGTGTTGAATGTGACGTATGTGCAAAATTTCAGATCGTTCGGATGAGGTTTGATAGACTTTTTGATCGAAAGCATATTTTTGAGGATTTTGGAGTTCTTAGGCTTAAATCCATGGTTAATTCGAGGTTTCGATGTTGTTTTAGGTGTTTTAAGGATTGGTACAAGTTTGGGTAGTGGTTTGTGACTTGTTGGTGCCTTTGGTTAAGGTCCCGGGGGCCTCGGGTTGAATTCGGATGGCTGACGGAGTCTGGGTTCCGCAGGTGCGGCGCCGCAGAAGCGGCTAAGTGGCTGTAGAAGCGGAATTTTGGCCATCTCTTTAGGAACCGCATATGCGGTATATTTTTCGCTGAAGCGGGACCGCAGATGCGGTATATTTTTCGTAGAAGCAGGACCGCAGATGCGACATTTGTTTCGCAGAAGCGGGACCGCAGATGTGGTCCCAGGACCGTAGATGCGGAAACTGCTCTGCATTATTTTAAAAGTGGTTCCGCGACTTGGGGGCTTATTTCCACCATTTCTAATCATTTTCGGAGCTCTTTGAAGGGGATAGAAGAAGGATTCGAGGAGAAACGCTTGGAGGTAAGATTCTTGGTCTTAAAACTCGTTTCTAATGTGAAATCTACCTAGTAAATCATGGAATCTAGACCAACAATTGAAGAATTAGGGCTTGGGGTTTAAGAGACTTTAAATGAGAATTTGAGGGGTCAATTGAACTCCGATTTTATTGTTCTTGTTATGCATAGACTCGTGAGAGTATGAGGATTCCAAAAATGTAAATTTTACCCGATTCCGAGACGTGGGTCTGAGGGACATTTTGGTCATTTTACCTAATTTCGCGTATTAGCTTAGAATTTAATTGTGGAAATCATTTACTTGAGGTGTTATTTACAATATGCAATTGAATTGAATAGATTTGGGCCATTTGGAGTCGGATACTCGTGGCAAAAGCGTGGTTTCGGGTTGACTTGCGCTTGTTCGAGGTAAGTGGCTTGTCTAACCTTGTGTGGGGGACTTTTCCCTTAGGATTTGATATAATTATTAATTGAAATGCCTTGTACGTAAGGTGACAAGTGCGTAATTGTGCTAATTGTTGGAAATCCGGTTTTTCATTAAGTACTACTAGTATGATTACTTCCTTATTTTACTGCTTGTACTATTTAAGCCTGTGTTAGCTTAGGGAAAGCATGTCTAAGTGATTAAATTGCCTTATTTGTTAACTGCTTTACTTGAATTCTGTGCAGCATGCTAGGCTAGACTATTTGTTTGCCTTAATATGAAGTTTGATAATTGTTAGCATTTCTCCTGTTGCTGGTGTGTATTTACATTGGGACTACGGATGTGGGATTCCGGTAGATCCCCCTGCACAATGATATGGAACTATGGGAATTCATCCGGTAAATTCCCCCAGTACTGGGTATTTATGTTTGGGACTATGGAACGGGATTCCGGTAGATCCCCGTGTACTATAAGCTGGACTACGGGACGGTATCCTGAGAGACTTATTGGGTGTGTATATTTGGGACTTCAGTACGGTATCCTGGAAGATCCCCGGTGGATATTGTTGATGTTGAGCTGTATTTTCCTTCGGTGTTTACATTGTTTCTGCGTAGTTGTTGGTGTTGTCTTTTATATCTGTGTTACTTTCCCTGTTTCTCATACTTATTCTATACTGTCGAATTATATCTTTTATTTAACCTCAGTAGGGCCCTGACCTTCCTCGTCACTACTCAACCGAGGTTAGGCTTGGCACTTACTGAGTACCGTTGTGGTGTACTCATGCCCTTTCTGCGCATGTTTTTCATGTGCAGATCTAGGTACCTCTACTCAGGCTTACCATTCTTGAGGCGAGGCGATTCTAGGGGACTTCGAGGTATATCTGTCGCGTCCGCAGTTCGAGGAGTCACTTTCTATTCCTGCATTCAGTATTTAGCCCTTCTGTACTTTTTGTTCTTGTTAGACATTCCGGAGATTAGAGCTATGTAGTGTTTTCTCAGCTTGTAGATCCCGTGAGTTTCCGAGTTTTGGGATAGTGTATCAGATTTATTGAGGAGCTGTGTGTATATGCCGAGCGACATTTAAATATTGTTTCCTTAAGTTTTTTTTGGCTTTTGACTATTTATTCCGCAAGTTTAGTTTATTTTCCGCATTGTTAGGCTTACCTAGTCGTAGAGACTAGGTGCCATCACGATAGTTCACGAAGGGCGAATTGGGGTCGTGACATCTTTATAGGGGTAAGGTCTGCGTACACACTATCCTCCCCAGATTCCACTTGTGGGATTATACTGGGTTTTGTTGTGTTGTGTTGTAACTCTATTTTATTTATTAATCTATTGATGGACTTATATTTTATATACTAGTTAAAATAATTTGGAAAATGATCAATCTTGCATATAGTACATTTATTATTATTATCATGTTTAAAACATTTCAAAAAGTCTAGGAGAAGCCCCAAGGAATACAAGGATGGGCTGAGCCTTTCTTCGGCCTACAAGGGCCCAATTCGCCCAACAATAGCCATTATGGTCCCATACCCAGTCCAGCAACACTCCTTTAGATTCTAGAATGGGATTTTTACACCTACAAATAATAGGCGATTTGCAGTTGTACCTTATATTTATTTCACCTTTTAGTATGTACCTTATTTTTAAAAATTATTGATTTGGTAACCAGCTAACAAAAAATCCGTAATAATATGACCATTATACCCCTGGCAAAACATATAAAAGATGCCATCACGCATAAATCAATTTACGGTTCTCCTCCATCACTCCGTCTTTCCTCATATCACCTCTTGCAAACCATAAATTTAAACCAGATTCAAATTCCAATTTCAATTGGAGAAGTGTTTTTTTTCATGCATGAATGTGGAAACACTCCTAATTTGGGAGGGTTAAAAAAAAAAGCATGCAATCACATTTTTCAACCTACCGCTACGTAAAAGATTTTTATTTTTATTTTTTTTACACAATTAGCAAAAGGATAAGAAAGACCAACATAAAGGATCTTTTGGTTGGGAAATAAGTTACTCAAGGATTAGTAATATTGGAATTACTATCCGTTTGAATTGACTTATTTTAAGTGCTTTTAAGCCAAAATGACTTTTAAGATATTTTATAATATTTGGATACAATAAAAAAGTGCTTTTAAGCACTTGTGTTTTAAGCTAAAATGACAAAAACAAACCAAAAGTCAAAAGCTAGAATTCCTAACTTATGTCATAAATACTATTTTGACTTAAAAATATGAAAATCTCACTTTATACCCATTAATTCCAAACTATTTACTACTCCTAACCATGTTTCCCAAACTATCCCGGTTATTTTCCAATAATATGAGGGAGTAATAATTGAAATCACGTGCAGTTTGTCCCCCCAGCTCAAATGCTTCTCCAACTCTTACTCCACTATGCTCTTTTTTCATTTGAAGCAAAAACGGCAATCCTAATTTCAACAATCAAAAATCCAAATCTCGTATCATCTTTGTAAAAAGCACACACATGTGACCAAAAACTACTAATCTTCTCTTATTGTAGTATTTTGGGGTTCATCATCAATGGCAATTCACACTTGTTTCTCACTAATATCTTCTTCTTTCTCTTCACCCAAACTGATTTTTGGAGATTTATTGTACAAAAATTCAAATCCACCATTGAAGGACCTTGAAGCTTGAAACTCATAACTTGATTTGTTTGAGATTTTAATTATTTTGATCCGATCCTATATGGGTTTGTTTGGAAAGTTGATTTGAGGTTGTAGCTTAAGTTTTAGTCAATTTGGTCGAGATTTTGTAGTAGATTTTAGAAGTTTGGGTTGAAATATAGTTGAACCAAAGAAGAAGACGAATTTGTATTGTATACTCAAATAGTATACAAATATACTATTTTGGTATACAATTCATTCCAACTATATACCCTATTAGTATAGCTATATACTATATTGGTATAATATGTTAGTTGAATCCTTTTTTGGTTGTATTAGCTGCATTTATTAGTACAATTTTGATTTTCTTTTAATAATAGTAAAATAGTACAATATCTTGAAATACTTTATTATATTAATATGTGGTACAATTTTTTTTTATTCTTCTCTTTATGCTTGTGTGTTATGTAATAGTAGTATAGTCATATAGTTGTCGGGAATTAACCAGTAAAAATGTATACCATGTTGGTATAGTTATATGCCATATTGGTTTCATATGGTAGTTTGAACATTTTTTTGGTTGGGTCATCACTTACTTTGGAAATAAATTTTGTGTTCCGGGGCCTTAAAACTTCCTTTTTGTCTCACCTCGATTTGCGTGCGCAGTTCGGGCGTGTATCCGGAAAGCCATTATGGAAAATTCTGTGAAAAATGATAGATTTTGCTTTTAAAATAAATTTAAGTTGACTTCGATCAACATTTTGGGTAAACGGATCCGGACCCGTGATTTGACGGTCCCGCAGTGTCCGTAGGAAAATATGGGACTTGGGCTTATGCTCGGAATCAAATTCCGAGGTTCCAAGCCCGAGAAATGAATTTTTGAAGAAAATTGTATAACTGAAATTTTAAGAGTTTTTGGAAATTTGAATGTATTGGAATTTGTTCCAGAGCCCGGTACAAGTCTTATATGGTATTTAAGTTGAGCCCTTAAAATTTGGTAAGAAACGGACTTGATATGACATGAATCGGACCTTCGGTTGTTAAAATTTGAACTTAAGAATCCTTGAGATTTTTCTTTGATTTTGATGCTAAATTCATAGTTAGTGATGTTATTTTGATAATTAGATCGCACGAGCAAGTCCGTATGATATTTTTGGACTTGCGTGCATATTTGGTTTGGGTCCCCGATAGCTAGGATGAGTTTTGGATAGGCCACAGAGTGAATTTAGACTTAGAAAAAATTGTTGCAGGTTGCAGGTCTGGTGCTGGCTTCTGATCTCGCAATTGCGAGATCAGGGATCGCAAATGCGAAGTCTGAGATCTTGGGAATTGCGAGGGGCTTTTTGCAATTGTGAAGTAAGCCCTGGCCAGCCTTGCTCGCATTCCTTCGAAAAAGCGAAGTACTCAGAGTTCCCCAGCTGTCGCAAATGAGACAAACCCTTCCCAAATGCGAATGGAGCAGAAATCTTCAGGGTTTGCAATTGCGAACCCCTTATCACAAATGCGAAGAATGCAGGTTCCTTAAGGGTTCGCAAATGCGAACCCATGTCGCATTTGCGAACCCTGGTCGCAAATGCGACATCAAAGACCAGTTAATTGGGGCTTAGACACATTTTTCTTCATTTTTCAAACCTTCTCAAAACCTAAACACTTTTGGGCAATTTTCTAAAGAAAAGTTCATCTCCAAACGAATTTTAAGTCATTTCTAACTTATTTTCTTTAAACTATAACATCTTTTCACATGATTTCAATCCAAAATCAAGGGTTTTCATGAGGGAAATTGGGTGTTTTGGGTAGAACTTAAGAATTTCAAATTTTTAGGATTTGGACCTCGATTTGAGATCCGATTTCAAAAGGAATATTAAATTTGAGTTCGTCGGTAAATGGGTAATCGGGTTTTGATTCGAATCTTGGGTTTTGACCATGTGGGCCTGGGGTCGATTTTTGACTTTTTGCGAAAAACTTTAGAAAACCTATTTTCATGCATTAGAATTGATTCATTTAGCATTTATTGATATCGTTAAGTATATTTTGACTAGATACAAGTGAATTGGTGGTGGAAACAAGGGGTAAAGCAGTAGTTGAGGCTTGAGTTGTGTTCGTAGCATCGAGGTAAGTGTTTGGTCTAATCTTAGCTTGAGGGATTATGAGTCAGGTCTTATTTATGTGTTAATTGTTGAGTACGGCGTATAGGCATGGTGACGAGTATCTATATGTTGGTTTCAAGCATGCCCGGTAGTCTTATACTATGATTAATATGACTCCGTTTCGTATTGTTCATGCTTTATATGATGATTTCTATGGTTGAACAAGGCTTGTGGAAGTATTATTGGTAATTGAACATTGAAGAGTGTTAGCTCAAGTTATACAATGATTTGTGGAAGTATTATTGGCAATTGAACATTGTAGAGAATTAGCTCAAGTTGTGAATTGAGTTGCGAAGTAAATATGGAAAAGAGAAGAGGTTTATGATATTGTCTCCCTTGCCGGGATGTTGTTACTTTTGATGTTATCTCCCTTGCCGGGATGTTATCGTTTTTTGTATTGTTTCCCTTGCCGGGATATCATTGTTATGCTATTGTTCCCGTGCCGGGATTTTATTGAAATATTATTGATTCCCTTTCCCAAATTGTTTTGTGATTGTTGCTTGGGTGAGGAAGAGTGTAAAGAACGAAGGGTGATGCCATGTATGATTTTGAGAGTGTTAATGCATGAAGGGTGATGCTGTGCCAATATTGTGAGGTAAAAGCATGAAGGGTGATGCCGTGGCGCACAATGTACAATGTCGTTCCATGATATAAGTGATAATGCACGAAGGATCATTCCATGCCATGATTATGTGAGGTAAAATCACGAAGGGTGATGTCGTGCCGATTATATTGATTTTTATGGCGAGGACGAGAGTAAAAGCAAAACGGTGATGCCGTGCACTTGTCTTTGATTTCCTGATTCTAACTGATAATTGAGTTATTGTGTTCTTACATTTAACTGTTGGTTTTCTGTTGTTACTTGTTGTTCCCCGCATCATGATTCCCCCTTCCTATCTTTAATTGTAAAGTTTTGCCTTTATTTTCCGTTGTATATGATTTAACTGCACACGTTTATTTGGTAGTCTGGTCCTAGCCTTGTCACTACTTTGCTGAGGTTAGGCTAGGCACTTACTACCACATGGGGTCGGTTGTGTTGATACTACAGTATGCACTCTTTTGTGCAGATCCCGGTACTGGAGCATACGGACCTTAGCTTAGGGTTGCTGCCTTCAGTCTATTAGGAGACCTGAGGTAGTTCTGCAGGCGTCTGCAGGCCCTGACGTCCCCTCCCTATCTAGTTTTCATCTATTTTTTACTATTTCCGAGACAGACATGTGTTTTCTTGTTCAGACTTTATTTGTAGTTTTCTTAGACAGTCCGTGAGATTGTGACACCAATTCTGGGTATATGCTATGCGTTTGTAATGTTGTTAGCTAAATTGTTAAATTTTCAATCTTCCGCTCTATTAAATTCCGCTGTTTATAAATGGTAAGTTATGTGTTAGAAAAGTCAACCGGATGTTGACTTATGTGTTAGAGGGCTCGAAAGTGAGTTTTGATGGTTCGGTTAGCTTCGGGAGGTGATTTATGACTTAGGAGTGTGATCGGAATGGGTTTTGGAGGACTAGAGTAGAATTAGGCTTGAATTGGCGAAATTGATATTTTGGCGATTTCCGGATGATAGGCGAGATTTTGATATAGGGGTCGGAATGGAATTCCGAGAGTTGCGGTAGCTTCGTTATGTCATTTGGGATGTGTGTGTAAAATTTTAGGTCATTTGGACGTGGTTTAGTTGGGTTTTGATCAAAAGCATATTTCGGAAGATTTAAAAAACATAGGCTTGAATCCGAGGTGATTTGGTAGATTTGATGATGTTTGAGGTATTTTGATGATTGGAACAAGTTTGAATTAGGTATTGAGTTATGTTTGTGCTTTTGGTTGAGGTCCCGGGGGCCTCGGGATGATTTCGAGTGGTTATAGGAGAAACTGGAACTTGGTTGCAGCAGCTGATAGTGCTGCTTCTGGTGTTTTCGCACCTGCGGTGAGTTGGCCGCAGAAGCGGAAAATGGTCAGGTGACCTGGACCGCAGAAGCGGCTAATGGGATCGGATATGCGGAATCGCAGATGCGGAGGGAGTACGCAAATGCGGCTTAGGCTGGTTAAATAAATTTCGCAGAAGCGGATGGGTTGACCGCATATGCGGTACCGCAGAAGCGGGTTTTGGACCACAAATGTGGAAAAGCCTGGGCAGACCATATATGTTATTTCATTTCGCGATTTTGGGTTATTTCACCATTGTTGCCTTCGACCTTGGAGCTTTTTGGTTGATTCTGAAGAGGGAAATCAAGGGACTTCATTAAGTTAAGGACTTTTGGACCTAAAACACAATTCTATGGTAGATTTTCATGGATATAGGGCTGTAATTAAAGGAATTTAAAGGCTAAAATGGAGGATAAGGGCTTTAGTTTAAGAGACTTCTAAATGGGGATATGAGGGGTGATTTGGACTCCAATTTTTTGTATTCTTGATATGTATGAACTCGGGGGGAGATGAGGAATCTAATGATGTGAAAATTTCTGAGTTTCGAGAAGTGGGCCCGGGGCTCGGGTTTTGCTAATTTCGGGATTTTTGGTAGTTTTCGATTGTTTTCGCTTGGGCTTTGTTCCCTTAGCATATTGTGACGTATTCGTTCTGATTTTTGATAGATTCGACGAGTGTGGAGGCCGATTCGAGGGGCAAAGGCGTCGCGAGCTAGAGATTTAGCCAGTTCAAGGTGAGTAATGATTGTAAATGATGCTCTGAGGGTTTGAAACCCCGGATTTGCACATCGTAGTGCTATATTGAGGTGAGACACGCGTGATGTTCTTAATGTCAATACCACACAAGAGGGGGGGGTGTGATTTGTGTGGTACCCAATTTTCGCTCTAGAAGAACCCGGTTCTTCTACGTGTACTGTCTACTACTGTTTGCGGAATTAAAAGTACATAAAATAAAGAACATAGAGATTTTTACGTGGAAAACACCTGGCTCAAAAGGTGAAAAAACTACGACCTACTACTCAGTAGGATTTTCCCAAACTTCCACTAAAATCACTGAGCCAAAACAGCATTTACAAAACTCTTGTAAACCTTAGGATTAAACTCTAATCCCGTTGTGGCACACAACCTCAACTGCTGCGACAACTTTAAGTTAACTCTAACTTGAATACTCAAAGTACCCAATACAATTGCTTCTATGAAAGGTGAAAGGTACAAGTTTAAATCACCTACTACAATTGAACTAGAATAAAAGAAAGACACAATGGAATTGGTTCTTCTATCTTGTCCAAGTAGCTTCAGGAATGCACACTTAAATCTTACATAAATTGCTTGCAAAATTGCCTCGCTCTTTTGCTCTCAGTTTAGTTTAACTTCTGCGTTTGTGCAATACCTGTAAAAGAAAACAATCACTGTTATTTAATGAGTTAGTAATTAGAGTTTGATTGAGACTCAATTGCTGATCTTCCATCGAAGTTGAGTCCTTGAACAACACAAACTCCAACCCTATCCTTTATCCGGATTGTGTCCTCTTCTCATAAGGAGACTTTCTCTCCTCATCCAATATGCAACCTTTTCGATTAGTTCAGGAGATATTGCTGCTTGATCACTGATACTTATCTCCTTCACGTGTATCTCACATGTATAGGTTGATAGACACTGTGCCTCACATGATGGACCTGTTCCATGACTGAGTTCATTTGTCATTCTTCAAAACTTCACCTGAACTTGGTCCAACAAATTCCCCCTTTTTGATGATGACAAACTATGTGCTTTTACTGATCAAGTAACCTGTAAGAACTCAGCTTAGCCATTATCACTTAACTTAGAATTTTTTTAACTTATCATCAAGGACCGGGTTTAATTAGGTTATAAATATCACATTATTCAGAATAAAGAGTAAAGCACAATATCTCTTCCCCCTTTTTGCATCATCGAAAAGTTGCATACACAGTGTAAATCCCAGATTTTAATAGTTACTCATGGCCGCTGGGCTGCAAGTGAAAACATGATTCAATTTATCAATAATCAACAGACATAATTAAACTATTAAGATCAGAATCTTCATAGAACAAGAGAAACAACAGTTGTCATTGATAAGGATATGTTTCCACAAACAAACCACAAAAAGAAAGAAAAACCTTCCAAACCATGAGCAAAAAAAACAAAACAGAAACATCCCTAAATCGGGTCACTGGGGGTTACTAGACTGGATCTAAAGACAAGTGCTGGAAGAACTAGGGCTTGGAGGAACTAGAGGGTTGTGATTGGAGAAGGTTGAGAATATTCTGAAGCATTCCATCACTCTTCTCCTTTTCTTTTGCTAGCTCAGCTCTAAGGCCATCTCTCTCATTCTCCAATTAAGCCACGCGTGCCTTGAGCCTAGCAATTTCATCATCCTTAGTTCCACACTCCTGAACCAAGGCCCTAACCTTGCTGTTGACAGGTGTCTTCAAAGATGAACTAGGTTCAACTGGGATGTCATTTACAGGATAGTCACAAGCCAGTAAGGTCTTAACACCAAAAGGCTCCTTGCTTGATGCCATTTCCCATTTCTTAAAAGGCACCCTCAGCCTGTCCAGCACAGTAGTCAAGATGAACCCATATGGAGTTGCATGTGCCTTGGAGCCATTAATGACCCTGTCTAGTAATTTGACAATAAAAGCAGACCAGTTTATCTGCATTCCTCTCACAAGCACTCCATAAGCACCAGGTCCATGTAGTTGGCAGTGTGCCTTCTCTCCTGTCTGGGCAGTAGGCACTTGTTAACAAACTCAAACAAGACCTTGTACTCAGGCCTCATCTCACTTTTCTGCACGAATCTGGCTGGCACATCTTCAGCCGCTTGAGCATTACAGAAATTCCTAGTAATTTGAAGAGCAGTGGGGAGAGAATCCAGACATGGCCACCTTTGCCTTGTATAATCATCATACCCTTCACTAGGTATGTCCAGAAACTCACCCAGTTTGAATGCATCAAACTCCACCTTTACTCCTTTCACCAGACTAGTGACTACCCCATTCTTCATAGTGGCATTTGCCATAAACTCAATCAATTCTGTTCTAGCCAGCCTCCCATCCATTTCCAGGACCATGTCCTTCCACCCTTGTGCAGCAAGAGCATCCACCAATCTCCTCATTCCTGGTTCATCCAGGTCTCTCAACAGTCTTCCTTTCAAAAAATTTCTTCTGCCAAAGATGGCAAACCTGTCTTGTTCTTTCTCAGATTCCTCTTCTTCTTCTCCACCACTCCACTCTTCATCTTCTTCAACAATTTTCTTTTGCTTACCCTTCACAGCAGACCTAGTTCTTTTGGCTAAAGAGGATTCAACAAGTACAGGTTCAGAGGAGGACTTCTTAGAGGAAGTCTTGGACCTCTTAGGTTTGGGAGTATGAACCTCTATAGTTGTTCCCCTTTCTTGATGGACCAAGTCCATCTCCTCTTCTTCTTTTGCTGCCTCAAAACTTTCTACAACCTTTGCTTTTCCCTTCTCCTTCTTCTTCTTCCTGCTTCCTTCCAGGGCTTTCTGTAACTCTGCTATACTTTGTTTGACCCTGCTTCTAGTAGCTCTTCCCTTAGGCACTGAAGGGACAGTAGGTTTTGGGGATGAAGTTTTGCTTTTCTTGGTTGGCTTGGAAGCAGTTGGAGCCTTTTGTGAAGAAGCTTTGCGCTTCTTTGGATCATAGCTTGCCCCAACTCTTTTCAGAAGGTCAGCTAGGGTTTCCTCAGCGGATTAAACAAGTTCTTCTCGTTGTTTGCTTAGATGAACAAGCCCTTCAGCCGCCTCCCCAGAACCACTTCCCCCTGACTTGATGCCACTTTCATCAACAACTCAATAGATAGCAAGAATCTTTTCCGTACCAATTCCCCTCTCATTACCACTTGCTCCATCTATCTTTTTTCCTTTCTTTTTACCTCCACTCCTACTTGATTCAGCCACCTTTACATCTTTAATAGGACCAACTAGAACAAACCTATTTTCAACATCTTCAACCACAGAAGAAATTACCACACAGGAACTTACCTCACCAGGGGTTTCTTGAATTTTCTCAGTGTCAGAAGACCCATGTTCTTCACCTTCACTAGCAGAAATAAAAGTTTTAGACTTAGAGCTGGAATCAGATTCGTGAGCAGGGCTTTCCTTCTTCTGGCTAGCCTTCAGTGTCTCATTTAGAACTCTCCTCAGGGCTCCAGATGCTACAGGGGTCAATTAGAGGTCTAATCAGAAGTGCAGTAACGACAGTTTTTCAGGGGTCAATTAGAGGTCTAATCAAGGTGTAATTCCAATCTCTTAGTAATTATTAGGCTTCGTTAGATTTTAGGCAAAAATCCCGGTTTTTAGAGTTCTGGGAAAACGAAACTGGTTCAATGCTCAACGGATAAAATTTCTAGGAATTTGACGAATGTAGGACTTCTGCTCATGATTGGAAAATTAATCAATTGTGCAGCGTATAGAAAACATACCTGAGCTTTCATATGAACACATACTGATGAACCAGGTTCTTCATGTAGAACTCTCTTGAACATGCCTCAAATGCCATAATAGAGAAACTTTGTAAGAGATCAGAGAGTCATATATACACATGTCACAAGAGTATACTAATTACAGTATGAGACTGAGTAAGAATTGATCTAGATGTTTACACAAAGTTAGAACTTCTAACCAAATTGTTTTTTTTTCGAATTTTTTTTTCAATTTTTTTTTCATATATTTTTTTCCATTGTGCATTCTGAACTGGACCTATTAGGTGATCTTAATCATCCTTAATTCCAACCTGTTCCTCTCAAAGTTTTCTCTACTTAGTGCTTTAGTGAAAATATCAGCTATTTGTTTATCAGTAGCACAGAATTCTATTGAAATCAATCCTTTCTCATAGTTATCTCTTAAGAAGTGGTGTCTAACATCTATTTGCTTAGTCCTCTTATGATGAACATGGTTCTTTGTCATACTTATGGCACTAGTGTTATCACA
Organism: Nicotiana attenuata; assembly: GCF_001879085.1. Classification (NCBI taxonomy): domain Eukaryota; kingdom Viridiplantae; phylum Streptophyta; class Magnoliopsida; order Solanales; family Solanaceae; genus Nicotiana; species Nicotiana attenuata. The sequence continues at coordinate 65,915 of NW_017670274.1, forward strand.
GAATATTGGTATACATCCCACTTCAATTCCAAAATCTACCAACTGTTATTTGATAGCAATTGAGCACAACAAGAAGCAGTAGCAACATACTCAACTTCAGCTGTAGATAGGGCCATTGAGTTTTGCTTTTTGGTAGCCCATGACACAAGACATGAACCAAGGAAGTGTGCCATACCTGAGGTGCTCTTCCTATCCACTAGAAAACCTGCATAATCAGCATCAGCATATCCTACTAGATTGTAATTACTACCTTTGGGATACCAAAGACACAAATCAGTGGTTCCTTTCAGATTTCTTAGTATCCTCTTGACAGCAGTCAAGTGAGACTCTTTAGGATTTTCCTGGAAGCGAGCACAAAGCCCTACACTAAAAACAATGTCAGGTCTGCTAGCAGTTAGATACAGAAGTGAACCAATCATACCCCTATGCAACTTTTGATCAGCAGATGAACCAGGTTCATTAACATCTAATTTTGTAGCAGTTGCAATGGGTGTGTCTATTTCTTTGGATTCTTCCATTTTAAACTTTTTGATTAGCTCCTTTGCATATTTCTGCTGATGGATCATGGTTTCACTAGGACTTTGTTCGATTTGAAAGCCTAAGAGGAAGTTAAGCTCACCCATCATGCTCATTTCAAACTCACTCCCCATTAATTTTGCAAAGTACTTACTTAGCCTATCAGTGGTAGCCCCAAAGATTATGTCATCGACATATATTTGTACAACAAGGAGATCCTTACCTTTTTCCCTCAAGAATAAGGTGCTATCAATTTTACCTATTTTGTACTCATGCTCCAGCAGGAACTTGGACAATCTTTCATATCATGTTCTTGGGGCCTGCTTGAGTCCATAGAGAGCTTTGTCTAACTTGTACACATGTTCAGGACATTCCTTGCTTTCAAAACCTGGAGGTTATTTTACAAACACTTCTTCTTTCAGGTAGCCATTCAGAAGGCACTTTTGACATTTGATGAAGTGTGAATTCCATGTGTGCTGCAAAGGCTATGAGAAGTCTGATTGCCTCTAGTTTTGCAACTGGAGCAAAAGTCTCATCATAGTCTATGCCTTCCTCCTGGCTGTAACCTTGGACGACCAGCCTTGCTTTGTTTCTTGTAACTGTTCCATCTTCATCAAGTTTGTTTCTGAAGACCCATTTTGTACCAATGACTGATCTGTCCTTGGGTCTTGGAACTAGATGCCAAACTTGACTTCTTTCAAACTGGTTGAGTTCATATTGCATAGCAATCACCCAATCTGCATCCTACAAAGCCTCAACAATATTTTTTGGTTCAATAAGAGATAAAAAAGCATCAAAAGCACACAAATTCTTTAATTGTGGTATAGTTTTGACTCCAGATGTTGGATCAGTGATAATGTTCTCAATTGGATAAGAACTTTGCTACTTGTGAGGTTTCACAACCAATTGGTTTCTGCTAGATGTTTCTCCCAGGTTCAGTTGCTGAGGAACAGGGTCATGAACAGGTTCCTTTAAGGGATTTATTTCTATTCCTCTTTGATTTGTTCCCCCTGTCAGGTTGCCCTGTATGGAAGGACCTGTTCCATCACATGTTCCTTCTATTGGTGCCACTTTGACCTAAGCTGAGGCTTGAGTCAAGTCCTTTACCAATCCAATGGATTCATCTTCATGTTCCCAGGTAAATCGAGAATAATCATCAACAAGTACCATTACATATTTCTTTCCACCTCTACTCATTGTTCTCATTGGGCCACACAGATCCATATGAACCAGTTCCAACGACTTGGACGTACTTACCATTTTCTTGGTTTTGAAGGATGATCTTACCTACTTCCCCCCTTGCACATGCCTCACAAATTTTATCTTCCTTGAACTTGATGTTGGGTAACCCTATCGCCAAGCCCTTGGAGACTAATTTGTTTAGCTGATTCAGACTGGCATGACCAAGTCTTTTGTGCCACAGGAGGGGATCATTAACCAACACACTTAGGCAAGTGAGTTCATTCTCTGACAGAGTGGACAAATCTACAATGTAAATATTGTTAACTCTTTTCCCTGCAAAACAATCTTGTCAGTGGTAAGGTTAATCACAAAGCATTTTGTAGAGGTGAAAGCCACAAGGTTACCTCTGTCACACAGTTGTGACACACTTATTAGGCTATATTTCAAGTCATCTATCAAGTAGACATTCTCTATGGAATGAGAATCTGTCTTACCTACCTTTCCAACCCCAATGATCTCACCTTTCTTTCCATTACCAAAGGAGACATTACCTCCTTTTAAGTTCTCAAGTGAAAAGAACTGGTCCTTGCTCCCAGTCATATGTTTTGAGCAGCCACTATCCATATACCATATTTGGCTGCTTCCTTTCACTTGGACCTGCAAAAAGAAATCAGGGGTTAGCCTTAGGAACCCAAACTAGTTTGGTCCCTTTCTATAGGCCAAAGGATGAATCAAATTCCTTCTTGCCCACCCAGGCAGCTTACTTTTCTCTTGAACAAAGGCTTTGTTATTTTGACTGGCCTTTACTTTTGCATTACATTCATTTTTGTAATGGCCAGTCTTGCCACAGTGTGTGCATATTTTATTCTCATGAAGTGTGAGGTACTTGCTTTTAGGGTCCCATTTTTGTGCTTGATTCCCATAGCCAAGTCCTCTTTTGTTGCTATTGTGATGCTCTTGCAACCAAGAGGGTGCATCAGAGGCCTTGTTCCACTTGCACATTTTGTCTAGTTCATGCTTCACTTTTCCTAGATCTTCTTTTAGAACTTTAATCAGTTCATCCTTTTTATATAATTCATCCTTCATTTTTCCTAAGTTTTTTTCTAGAGTGAGATATGTGTGATCAGCTTTCTTCTTTCCTGTTCCTAGTTTCAGTTTTAAGTTTTCAGACTTATGTTCTAGAACACTGGTGTCAAGTTCAAGAACCTGGTTCTTCAACTCAACATTTGTGCTATCACACTCATTAGCCCTAGACTCTAAGCTTTTGAATTTTGCTTTTAGAATCACACATTCCCTAGATAGTTCTTCCTTCTCATTGTTAATTATCTCAGACTCATCAATAAAGCTAGTAATAGCTCAGCCAGCCTTTCTTTAGACAGAAATTTAATTTTGTCTTTGAGATGAAGAATACTTACCTGTTGTTCATCTTTTGAGTCTCCGATGGCCATAAGAGCGTGTTCTTCTCCAGCTTCATCCTCCGAGTCCTCATCTGATGTTTCTCCCCAGGCAGCAACCATAGCCTTTGTTGAGCCTTTGTTTCTTTTTGGTTGAACCTGTTCCTTCTTCCTGTTCTTTTGTTCAGCCCTTTCCTTCTTCCACTCAATTTCCCATTGAGGGCAGTGCTTGATCATGTGATCAGTCTTACCACACTTGTAGCAACCCTCATTGGTCTGTTTCTCAGGAGCCCTTGGTTTGTTGAAGGTTGTACCTCTTGAAGAACCCTTTCCTCTCATAAGGTACTTTTTGAAATCTCTTGTGATCATAGCCATTTCTTCATCCTCTAGATCTGAACATTCAGCAATTCTGAGAGCCAAACTTCTTTCCTTCTTGGGTGTATCCATCTTCATGGTTTGCCTTCTGAATTCATATGCAGTAAGGTTTCCAATTAGTTCATCCAGCTTGAGGGTAGCAATATTCTTTCATTCCTGAATAGCAGTGATTTTGCTTTCCTATGAGACTGGCAGAACCCTTGTCAAGATTTTCTCAACCTTGTCTTCTTCAAGAATAATCCTTCCAAGAGATTTAAGTTCATTTGTATGTGTAGTGAACCTGGTATACATCTCTTGAATTGTTTCTCCTTCCTTCATAGTAAAATTCTCATATTGAGAATACAGTAGTGTTCCTCTGGACCTCTTCACTTGAGGTGTTCCTTCATGAGCCACTTTCAAGGTGTCCCAGATTTCCTTAGCAGTGGTACAACTTTGGATCCTGTTGTACTCATCAGGACCTAGTCCACACACAAGCCATTTCTTGGCTTTAGCATTTTTCTCCCACTTCTTCAGGTCTTCAGCAGTGCAGTCAGCCCTTGTCTTTAGCACGTCCACTCCTTCAGCATTCTTCTTTGTAGTTCCTAGGGTACCATCAGTAACTATGTCCCGGCGTTCATAGTCTTCTCCAATGATGTGATCTCTCATCATGTTCTTCCACCAAGAATAGTATTGTCCATTGAAGAGTGGGGGCCTTGCAGTGGATTGCCCTTCCCAGTTCCTATGTGGTGCACTCATGTTGATCTTTTCCTAAGGTGTTAGCCTCTTCAAGGATAACTGTAACACCCCGTAAATTCGGCTTAGGTATGAATGAGTTAAAGGAGTAGTAAGGTTATATTTTGGACATATCAAGTTCTATCAGGATGATTATGGGTGAAAATAGTTGTTTCAAAATCAAGATGGAAAGTGAGGTGCATAAGATTCGACAAAATCGACTAAGTTTGCAGAAGGTCTATATTCCATCAAGTTTTAGTGAAAATATGTAAGGAATTGGGGAAGCGCAAAGTATGAAAGTTGTAGGCCTTCGAAATATCTTTCCAACGATATATTATGGATCCCGAGCGGATCTCTATGCAAAATATTATGCGTGTTTTACAGAACAATATGCGATATGCGCGCCGGTAGCGCACCCATTAGCGCGACCCCGCTAATTTTGAGGCAGTGTTACTTCCATTTAGCGCGGTCAGTAGCGCGGGCAGGCTTCCAGGTGTACGGGCGCGCTCGTGGGGGTCATTTTAAAGCCATATTTCGTCCCCCACAACCCCAAAACATAAAAACTTGCTCTACAAAGGAGAACTCTAAAAAACCTAACTCCTTAAGGGTCCTTCCACCACCCAAGGTAAGTTTTAATGGTGATTCTAAGTTAATTTCAATTTTCCAACATCTTATTAACATGGTTAAACCCTCCATATCTTTAGATATTCGATTGGGACATCGTTGTTGAGAGAAGAAAACCTAGAACTCGAATTCAAGGGGATTGAACTTCAAAAAGGTAATGTATTCACCCTCTAANGGCGTGTATCCGGAAAGCCATTATGGAAAATTCTGTGAAAAATGATAGATTTTGCTTTTAAAATAAATTTAAGTTGACTTCGATCAACATTTTGGGTAAACGGATCCGGACCCGTGATTTGACGGTCCCGCAGTGTCCGTAGGAAAATATGGGACTTGGGCTTATGCTCGGAATCAAATTCCGAGGTTCCAAGCCCGAGAAATGAATTTTTGAAGAAAATTGTATAACTGAAATTTTAAGAGTTTTTGGAAATTTGAATGTATTGGAATTTGTTCCAGAGCCCGGTACAAGTCTTATATGGTATTTAAGTTGAGCCCTTAAAATTTGGTAAGAAACGGACTTGATATGACATGAATCGGACCTCGTTGTTAAATTTATAACTTAAGAATACCTTGAGATTTTACTTTGTATTTTGTATGCTAAATTCATAGTTAGTGATGTTATTTGTATAATTAGATCGCACGAGCAAGTCCGTATGATATTTTGGTACTTGCGTGCTATATTTGGTTTGGGTTCCCCGGTACTAGCTAGGATGAGTTTTGGATAGGCCACAGAGTGAATTTAGACTTAGTAAAAATTGTTG
>NW_017670274.1:75309-231274 GCF_001879085.1 Nicotiana attenuata
TTTAAATCACCTACTACAATTGAACTAGAATAAAAGAAAGACACAATGGAATTGGTTCTTCTATCTTGTCCAAGTAGCTTCAGGAATGCACACTTAAATCTTACATAAATTGCTTGCAAAATTGCCTCGCTCTTTTGCTCTCAGTTTAGTTTAACTTCTGCGTTTGTGCAATACCTGTAAAAGAAAACAATCACTGTTATTTAATGAGTTAGTAATTAGAGTTTGATTGAGACTCAATTGCTGATCTTCCATCGAAGTTGAGTCCTTGAACAACACAAACTCCAACCCTATCCTTTATCCGGATTGTGTCCTCTTCTCATAAGGAGACTTTCTCTCCTCATCCAATATGCAACCTTTTCGATTAGTTCAGGAGATATTGCTGCTTGATCACTGATACTTATCTCCTTCACGTGTATCTCACATGTATAGGTTGATAGACACTGTGCCTCACATGATGGACCTGTTCCATGACTGAGTTCATTTGTCATTCTTCAAAACTTCACCTGAACTGGTCCAACAATTACCCCCTTTTGATGATGACAAACTATGTGCTTTTACTGATCAAGTAACCTGTAAGAACTCAGCTTAGCCATTATCACTTAACTTAGAATTTTTTTAACTTATCATCAAGGACCGGGTTTAATTAGGTTATAAATATCACATTATTCAGAATAAAGAGTAAAGCACAATATCTCTTCCCCCTTTTTGCATCATCGAAAAGTTGCATACACAGTGTAAATCCCAGATTTTAATAGTTACTCATGGCCGCTGGGCTGCAAGTGAAAACATGATTCAATTTATCAATAATCAACAGACATAATTAAACTATTAAGATCAGAATCTTCATAGAACAAGAGAAACAACAGTTGTCATTGATAAGGATATGTTTCCACAAACAAACCACAAAAAGAAAGAAAAACCTTCCAAACCATGAGCAAAAAAAACAAAACAGAAACATCCCTAAATCGGGTCACTGGGGGTTACTAGACTGGATCTAAAGACAAGTGCTGGAAGAACTAGGGCTTGGAGGAACTAGAGGGTTGTGATTGGAGAAGGTTGAGAATATTCTGAAGCATTCCATCACTCTTCTCCTTTTCTTTTGCTAGCTCAGCTCTAAGGCCATCTCTCTCATTCTCCAATTAAGCCACGCGTGCCTTGAGCCTAGCAATTTCATCATCCTTAGTTCCACACTCCTGAACCAAGGCCCTAACCTTGCTGTTGACAGGTGTCTTCAAAGATGAACTAGGTTCAACTGGGATGTCATTTACAGGATAGTCACAAGCCAGTAAGGTCTTAACACCAAAAGGCTCCTTGCTTGATGCCATTTCCCATTTCTTAAAAGGCACCCTCAGCCTGTCCAGCACAGTAGTCAAGATGAACCCATATGGAGTTGCATGTGCCTTGGAGCCATTAATGACCCTGTCTAGTAATTTGACAATAAAAGCAGACCAGTTTATCTGCATTCCTCTCACAAGCACTCCATAAGCACCAGGTCCATGTAGTTGGCAGTGTGCCTTCTCTCCTGTCTGGGCAGTAGGCACTTGTTAACAAACTCAAACAAGACCTTGTACTCAGGCCTCATCTCACTTTTCTGCACGAATCTGGCTGGCACATCTTCAGCCGCTTGAGCATTACAGAAATTCCTAGTAATTTGAAGAGCAGTGGGGAGAGAATCCAGACATGGCCACCTTTGCCTTGTATAATCATCATACCCTTCACTAGGTATGTCCAGAAACTCACCCAGTTTGAATGCATCAAACTCCACCTTTACTCCTTTCACCAGACTAGTGACTACCCCATTCTTCATAGTGGCATTTGCCATAAACTCAATCAATTCTGTTCTAGCCAGCCTCCCATCCATTTCCAGGACCATGTCCTTCCACCCTTGTGCAGCAAGAGCATCCACCAATCTCCTCATTCCTGGTTCATCCAGGTCTCTCAACAGTCTTCCTTTCAAAAAATTTCTTCTGCCAAAGATGGCAAACCTGTCTTGTTCTTTCTCAGATTCCTCTTCTTCTTCTCCACCACTCCACTCTTCATCTTCTTCAACAATTTTCTTTTGCTTACCCTTCACAGCAGACCTAGTTCTTTTGGCTAAAGAGGATTCAACAAGTACAGGTTCAGAGGAGGACTTCTTAGAGGAAGTCTTGGACCTCTTAGGTTTGGGAGTATGAACCTCTATAGTTGTTCCCCTTTCTTGATGGACCAAGTCCATCTCCTCTTCTTCTTTTGCTGCCTCAAAACTTTCTACAACCTTTGCTTTTCCCTTCTCCTTCTTCTTCTTCCTGCTTCCTTCCAGGGCTTTCTGTAACTCTGCTATACTTTGTTTGACCCTGCTTCTAGTAGCTCTTCCCTTAGGCACTGAAGGGACAGTAGGTTTTGGGGATGAAGTTTTGCTTTTCTTGGTTGGCTTGGAAGCAGTTGGAGCCTTTTGTGAAGAAGCTTTGCGCTTCTTTGGATCATAGCTTGCCCCAACTCTTTTCAGAAGGTCAGCTAGGGTTTCCTCAGCGGATTAAACAAGTTCTTCTCGTTGTTTGCTTAGATGAACAAGCCCTTCAGCCGCCTCCCCAGAACCACTTCCCCCTGACTTGATGCCACTTTCATCAACAACTCAATAGATAGCAAGAATCTTTTCCGTACCAATTCCCCTCTCATTACCACTTGCTCCATCTATCTTTTTTCCTTTCTTTTTACCTCCACTCCTACTTGATTCAGCCACCTTTACATCTTTAATAGGACCAACTAGAACAAACCTATTTTCAACATCTTCAACCACAGAAGAAATTACCACACAGGAACTTACCTCACCAGGGGTTTCTTGAATTTTCTCAGTGTCAGAAGACCCATGTTCTTCACCTTCACTAGCAGAAATAAAAGTTTTAGACTTAGAGCTGGAATCAGATTCGTGAGCAGGGCTTTCCTTCTTCTGGCTAGCCTTCAGTGTCTCATTTAGAACTCTCCTCAGGGCTCCAGATGCTACAGGGGTCAATTAGAGGTCTAATCAGAAGTGCAGTAACGACAGTTTTTCAGGGGTCAATTAGAGGTCTAATCAAGGTGTAATTCCAATCTCTTAGTAATTATTAGGCTTCGTTAGATTTTAGGCAAAAATCCCGGTTTTTAGAGTTCTGGGAAAACGAAACTGGTTCAATGCTCAACGGATAAAATTTCTAGGAATTTGACGAATGTAGGACTTCTGCTCATGATTGGAAAATTAATCAATTGTGCAGCGTATAGAAAACATACCTGAGCTTTCATATGAACACATACTGATGAACCAGGTTCTTCATGTAGAACTCTCTTGAACATGCCTCAAATGCCATAATAGAGAAACTTTGTAAGAGATCAGAGAGTCATATATACACATGTCACAAGAGTATACTAATTACAGTATGAGACTGAGTAAGAATTGATCTAGATGTTTACACAAAGTTAGAACTTCTAACCAAATTGTTTTTTTTTCGAATTTTTTTTTCAATTTTTTTTTCATATATTTTTTTCCATTGTGCATTCTGAACTGGACCTATTAGGTGATCTTAATCATCCTTAATTCCAACCTGTTCCTCTCAAAGTTTTCTCTACTTAGTGCTTTAGTGAAAATATCAGCTATTTGTTTATCAGTAGCACAGAATTCTATTGAAATCAATCCTTTCTCATAGTTATCTCTTAAGAAGTGGTGTCTAACATCTATTTGCTTAGTCCTCTTATGATGAACATGGTTCTTTGTCATACTTATGGCACTAGTGTTATCACAGAATATTGGTATACATCCCACTTCAATTCCAAAATCTACCAACTGTTATTTGATAGCAATTGAGCACAACAAGAAGCAGTAGCAACATACTCAACTTCAGCTGTAGATAGGGCCATTGAGTTTTGCTTTTTGGTAGCCCATGACACAAGACATGAACCAAGGAAGTGTGCCATACCTGAGGTGCTCTTCCTATCCACTAGAAAACCTGCATAATCAGCATCAGCATATCCTACTAGATTGTAATTACTACCTTTGGGATACCAAAGACACAAATCAGTGGTTCCTTTCAGATTTCTTAGTATCCTCTTGACAGCAGTCAAGTGAGACTCTTTAGGATTTTCCTGGAAGCGAGCACAAAGCCCTACACTAAAAACAATGTCAGGTCTGCTAGCAGTTAGATACAGAAGTGAACCAATCATACCCCTATGCAACTTTTGATCAGCAGATGAACCAGGTTCATTAACATCTAATTTTGTAGCAGTTGCAATGGGTGTGTCTATTTCTTTGGATTCTTCCATTTTAAACTTTTTGATTAGCTCCTTTGCATATTTCTGCTGATGGATCATGGTTTCACTAGGACTTTGTTCGATTTGAAAGCCTAAGAGGAAGTTAAGCTCACCCATCATGCTCATTTCAAACTCACTCCCCATTAATTTTGCAAAGTACTTACTTAGCCTATCAGTGGTAGCCCCAAAGATTATGTCATCGACATATATTTGTACAACAAGGAGATCCTTACCTTTTTCCCTCAAGAATAAGGTGCTATCAATTTTACCTATTTTGTACTCATGCTCCAGCAGGAACTTGGACAATCTTTCATATCATGTTCTTGGGGCCTGCTTGAGTCCATAGAGAGCTTTGTCTAACTTGTACACATGTTCAGGACATTCCTTGCTTTCAAAACCTGGAGGTTATTTTACAAACACTTCTTCTTTCAGGTAGCCATTCAGAAGGCACTTTTGACATTTGATGAAGTGTGAATTCCATGTGTGCTGCAAAGGCTATGAGAAGTCTGATTGCCTCTAGTTTTGCAACTGGAGCAAAAGTCTCATCATAGTCTATGCCTTCCTCCTGGCTGTAACCTTGGACGACCAGCCTTGCTTTGTTTCTTGTAACTGTTCCATCTTCATCAAGTTTGTTTCTGAAGACCCATTTTGTACCAATGACTGATCTGTCCTTGGGTCTTGGAACTAGATGCCAAACTTGACTTCTTTCAAACTGGTTGAGTTCATATTGCATAGCAATCACCCAATCTGCATCCTACAAAGCCTCAACAATATTTTTTGGTTCAATAAGAGATAAAAAAGCATCAAAAGCACACAAATTCTTTAATTGTGGTATAGTTTTGACTCCAGATGTTGGATCAGTGATAATGTTCTCAATTGGATAAGAACTTTGCTACTTGTGAGGTTTCACAACCAATTGGTTTCTGCTAGATGTTTCTCCCAGGTTCAGTTGCTGAGGAACAGGGTCATGAACAGGTTCCTTTAAGGGATTTATTTCTATTCCTCTTTGATTTGTTCCCCCTGTCAGGTTGCCCTGTATGGAAGGACCTGTTCCATCACATGTTCCTTCTATTGGTGCCACTTTGACCTAAGCTGAGGCTTGAGTCAAGTCCTTTACCAATCCAATGGATTCATCTTCATGTTCCCAGGTAAATCGAGAATAATCATCAACAAGTACCATTACATATTTCTTTCCACCTCTACTCATTGTTCTCATTGGGCCACACAGATCCATATGAACCAGTTCCAACGACTTGGACGTACTTACCATTTTCTTGGTTTTGAAGGATGATCTTACCTACTTCCCCCCTTGCACATGCCTCACAAATTTTATCTTCCTTGAACTTGATGTTGGGTAACCCTATCGCCAAGCCCTTGGAGACTAATTTGTTTAGCTGATTCAGACTGGCATGACCAAGTCTTTTGTGCCACAGGAGGGGATCATTAACCAACACACTTAGGCAAGTGAGTTCATTCTCTGACAGAGTGGACAAATCTACAATGTAAATATTGTTAACTCTTTTCCCTGCAAAACAATCTTGTCAGTGGTAAGGTTAATCACAAAGCATTTTGTAGAGGTGAAAGCCACAAGGTTACCTCTGTCACACAGTTGTGACACACTTATTAGGCTATATTTCAAGTCATCTATCAAGTAGACATTCTCTATGGAATGAGAATCTGTCTTACCTACCTTTCCAACCCCAATGATCTCACCTTTCTTTCCATTACCAAAGGAGACATTACCTCCTTTTAAGTTCTCAAGTGAAAAGAACTGGTCCTTGCTCCCAGTCATATGTTTTGAGCAGCCACTATCCATATACCATATTTGGCTGCTTCCTTTCACTTGGACCTGCAAAAAGAAATCAGGGGTTAGCCTTAGGAACCCAAACTAGTTTGGTCCCTTTCTATAGGCCAAAGGATGAATCAAATTCCTTCTTGCCCACCCAGGCAGCTTACTTTTCTCTTGAACAAAGGCTTTGTTATTTTGACTGGCCTTTACTTTTGCATTACATTCATTTTTGTAATGGCCAGTCTTGCCACAGTGTGTGCATATTTTATTCTCATGAAGTGTGAGGTACTTGCTTTTAGGGTCCCATTTTTGTGCTTGATTCCCATAGCCAAGTCCTCTTTTGTTGCTATTGTGATGCTCTTGCAACCAAGAGGGTGCATCAGAGGCCTTGTTCCACTTGCACATTTTGTCTAGTTCATGCTTCACTTTTCCTAGATCTTCTTTTAGAACTTTAATCAGTTCATCCTTTTTATATAATTCATCCTTCATTTTTCCTAAGTTTTTTTCTAGAGTGAGATATGTGTGATCAGCTTTCTTCTTTCCTGTTCCTAGTTTCAGTTTTAAGTTTTCAGACTTATGTTCTAGAACACTGGTGTCAAGTTCAAGAACCTGGTTCTTCAACTCAACATTTGTGCTATCACACTCATTAGCCCTAGACTCTAAGCTTTTGAATTTTGCTTTTAGAATCACACATTCCCTAGATAGTTCTTCCTTCTCATTGTTAATTATCTCAGACTCATCAATAAAGCTAGTAATAGCTCAGCCAGCCTTTCTTTAGACAGAAATTTAATTTTGTCTTTGAGATGAAGAATACTTACCTGTTGTTCATCTTTTGAGTCTCCGATGGCCATAAGAGCGTGTTCTTCTCCAGCTTCATCCTCCGAGTCCTCATCTGATGTTTCTCCCCAGGCAGCAACCATAGCCTTTGTTGAGCCTTTGTTTCTTTTTGGTTGAACCTGTTCCTTCTTCCTGTTCTTTTGTTCAGCCCTTTCCTTCTTCCACTCAATTTCCCATTGAGGGCAGTGCTTGATCATGTGATCAGTCTTACCACACTTGTAGCAACCCTCATTGGTCTGTTTCTCAGGAGCCCTTGGTTTGTTGAAGGTTGTACCTCTTGAAGAACCCTTTCCTCTCATAAGGTACTTTTTGAAATCTCTTGTGATCATAGCCATTTCTTCATCCTCTAGATCTGAACATTCAGCAATTCTGAGAGCCAAACTTCTTTCCTTCTTGGGTGTATCCATCTTCATGGTTTGCCTTCTGAATTCATATGCAGTAAGGTTTCCAATTAGTTCATCCAGCTTGAGGGTAGCAATATTCTTTCATTCCTGAATAGCAGTGATTTTGCTTTCCTATGAGACTGGCAGAACCCTTGTCAAGATTTTCTCAACCTTGTCTTCTTCAAGAATAATCCTTCCAAGAGATTTAAGTTCATTTGTATGTGTAGTGAACCTGGTATACATCTCTTGAATTGTTTCTCCTTCCTTCATAGTAAAATTCTCATATTGAGAATACAGTAGTGTTCCTCTGGACCTCTTCACTTGAGGTGTTCCTTCATGAGCCACTTTCAAGGTGTCCCAGATTTCCTTAGCAGTGGTACAACTTTGGATCCTGTTGTACTCATCAGGACCTAGTCCACACACAAGCCATTTCTTGGCTTTAGCATTTTTCTCCCACTTCTTCAGGTCTTCAGCAGTGCAGTCAGCCCTTGTCTTTAGCACGTCCACTCCTTCAGCATTCTTCTTTGTAGTTCCTAGGGTACCATCAGTAACTATGTCCCGGCGTTCATAGTCTTCTCCAATGATGTGATCTCTCATCATGTTCTTCCACCAAGAATAGTATTGTCCATTGAAGAGTGGGGGCCTTGCAGTGGATTGCCCTTCCCAGTTCCTATGTGGTGCACTCATGTTGATCTTTTCCTAAGGTGTTAGCCTCTTCAAGGATAACTGTAACACCCCGTAAATTCGGCTTAGGTATGAATGAGTTAAAGGAGTAGTAAGGTTATATTTTGGACATATCAAGTTCTATCAGGATGATTATGGGTGAAAATAGTTGTTTCAAAATCAAGATGGAAAGTGAGGTGCATAAGATTCGACAAAATCGACTAAGTTTGCAGAAGGTCTATATTCCATCAAGTTTTAGTGAAAATATGTAAGGAATTGGGGAAGCGCAAAGTATGAAAGTTGTAGGCCTTCGAAATATCTTTCCAACGATATATTATGGATCCCGAGCGGATCTCTATGCAAAATATTATGCGTGTTTTACAGAACAATATGCGATATGCGCGCCGGTAGCGCACCCATTAGCGCGACCCCGCTAATTTTGAGGCAGTGTTACTTCCATTTAGCGCGGTCAGTAGCGCGGGCAGGCTTCCAGGTGTACGGGCGCGCTCGTGGGGGTCATTTTAAAGCCATATTTCGTCCCCCACAACCCCAAAACATAAAAACTTGCTCTACAAAGGAGAACTCTAAAAAACCTAACTCCTTAAGGGTCCTTCCACCACCCAAGGTAAGTTTTAATGGTGATTCTAAGTTAATTTCAATTTTCCAACATCTTATTAACATGGTTAAACCCTCCATATCTTTAGATATTCGATTGGGACATCGTTGTTGAGAGAAGAAAACCTAGAACTCGAATTCAAGGGGATTGAACTTCAAAAAGGTAATGTATTCACCCTCTAATTGATTCTAGCATTGGATTAATGATTATAGACTCTAGTTCATGAGATATGATTTGATGGGTTTGATAGAAAAGCATGAACGGTTATTGGTTTGGGGTGTTGATTGTCGATTATTGGTTAAGGGTGTTGTTTACCTTATGGGTGATAAAGAATGATGTTGATTATAACCATTTGAGACTTTTGAATTTATCTAGGAGCAACATAATGGGTTATTGGGTGTAGAGACACCATTAATAAGGACTATGAAGCTTTATGTCACCAAGTATTTGAGAAAATGCTTAAGTGACCAAAACATGAGAATTATTGCTAATATGGAATCCCTTTGACTTGTATTGATATAGATTAAAGTTGAAAGGGTTGGCGAATATTGTATTACGCTCAAGAGCAGGAAGCTAAGCTATGTGAAGCTAACTCTCTATGTTTGGGAATGTTAATGATTCTCCCTACACTACGTTTCTTTTACGACGTATTGATTGCCTTAGAAATATGGTTAAGCCTAGTTCCTTGAATAGTTATAGAACTTCTATTCTCTAGCTTCATAACTCGTTCATGACTTTCATTCTGAACGCTGTGAGCTCAGTTCGTATTTAATATAGACTTGGGTTTGATGTCCCTAAGTCTCGATATAGCTTACTCCGCATGTCATAAACAGTTGAGGTTTCAGTGTTCATAATCAGTTCAAGAATACATGTCTCATTCTAGTCCTATTCAGTATTCCAGTATTATGTAACTCAGTATGATTTAGTATTCCAGTATTATATACTCAGTGTGATCCAGTATTCGGATATCATGTAACTCAATATGGTTCAGTATTTCAGCATCATGTATTTCAGTATGCTTCTTAGTTCCTGATTTTAAATTTCTGAATGTTGAACACCTGTATTTGGGCCTGAGGCCGTAGTTTATATGCTTTATGCATACTTGGGCCTGAGGCCGTACTTTATGCTTTATGCATGTTTGGGCCTGAGGCCGTAGTTTATGCTTTATGCATTTTTGGGCATGAGGCCGTAGTTATGTATACGTATACTTGGGCCTGAGGCCGTAGCTTGTGCACATATATATTGGGCCCGAGGTCGTAGCTTATTCAGATAAACAGGTTGTTCATCATTCAGAAGAGGGAGTATTCATATCCTTACTTCCTTTATTCAGTTCAGTTATCAGTTATCAGTTATCTTTTCAGTTATCAGTTATTAGTTATCTTTTCAATTATCAGTTCAGTTATCAGTTATCAGTTATCTTTTCAGTTATCAGTTCAATTACCAATTCTCACTTCAGTTTCAGTTTCATAGTTATCATTTCAGTTATCAGCTTAGTTTCAGTTTCAGCATTTATAATTCTTTCTTTCAGTTGCTTTACATACCCGTACAATTCAAATGTACTGACATCCCTTTTGCCCGGGGCCTGCATCTCACAATGCAGGTAATGGTTTACAGGTTGATGATTCAGAGCGCTAAGATTCTCGTACCAGCTGTTTGGTGATCCCCAATTCTTTCAGGGCATTATCATTACTTTACGGTCTTTCAGTATTTACAGACAGTCAGTGTTTTCAGTACTTCATTAGAGGCTTCATAGACTAGAGTAAAAGTTATACAGAGTCACAAGCTTTTCATATTAAGCTATGTTGGCTACAAAGATGTTTCAAATTGTATTAGTAATTCCGCACTTTGATTTATATCATCCAAACTTTCAGTACATCAACATGTGTTAGCTTATCTTCTGCATTTAGTATGTTATGATGCCACATGTTGATTCAGCCAGCCGGTTGGTTCGCTCGGTCACATATAGTCAGGCACCGAGTGCCGTGTTACGTCCAAGCCCAGGTTCGGGGCTTGACAATAACCCGCTCTGATACCAATTGATGTTCTAAACGTCAATACCAGACAAGAGGGGGGTGATTTGTGTGGTACCCAATTTTCGCTCTTAGAAGAACCTGGTTCTTCTAGGTGTACTACTACTGTTTGCGGAATTAAAAGTACATAAAATAAAGAACACAGAGATTTTACATGGAAAACAACTGGCTCAAAAGGTGAAAAAACCACGACCTATTACTCAGTAGGATTTTCTCAAACTTCCAATAAAATCACTGAGCCAAAACAGCATTTACAAAACTCTTGTAAACCTAAGGATTAAAGTCTAATCCCGTTGTGGCACACAGCCTCAACTGCTGCGACAACTTCAAGTTAACTCTAACTTGAATACTCAAAGTACCTAATACAATTGCTTTTATGAAAGCTTAAAGGTACAAGTTTAAATCACCTACTACAATTGAACTAGAATAAAAGAAAGACACAATGGAATTGGTTCTTCTATCTTGTCCAAGTGGCTTCAGGAATGCACACTTAAATCTCACATAAATTGCTTGGCAAATTGCCTCGTTCTTTTGCTCTCAATTTAGTTTAACTTCTGCGTTTGTGCAATACCTGTAAAAGAGAACAATCACTGTTATTTAATGAGTTAGTAATTAGAGTTTGATTGAGACTCAATTGCTGATCTTCCATCGAAGTTGAGTCCTTGAACAACACAAACTCCAACCCTATCCTTTATCCGGATTGTGTCCTCTTCTCATAAGGAGACTTTCTCTCCTCATCCAATATGCAACCTTTTCGATTAGTTCAGGAGATATTGCTGCTTGATCACTGATACTTATCTCCTTCACGTGTATCTCAAATGTATAGATTGATAGACACTGTGCCTCACATGATGGACCTGTTCCATGAATGAGTTCATTTGTCATTCTTCAAAACTTTACCTGAACTTGGGCCAAAAACGCGCTTGATGACGAGCGTGGGGTCGTATACTAATGGGGATTGTGACTTGGTCCGTCTCGATTGATGATTTTACCGCGTATTTGACTGAGACTTAATTGTTATCATCAGGACTTGGGCTGAATGCCATATCTAGGCTTCATGCTAACTGTTTGAACCCTTCAGGGATTTTTATTATTATTTTCTCACTGTTTTGACTTATTACTTGAGCTCAGTCCTGATAATTTCTACTATTTTACTATTCAGCCATTCTTTCTCAGATTTTAAGACTTAAATGATATTTTAAATAATGTTTGGGCTGAAAACACTGTTTTACTATTGCCTGAGGGACTTGTGATGATTTTGCGGACTGAGTAAGGCCGAGGGCCTATATTGTAAGGAACACTGATATTGATTTGAGGCCGAGGGTTTGAGTTACATATATGCCACGAGGTGGCTTGGTTGATATGAGGCCGAGGGCCTAGATTTGATGCCACAAGGTGGCTTGTGATTGCGCTTGGGCCGTAAGGGCCCCCTCTAGTAGTCTGTACACCCCCAGTGAGCGCGGGTGCCCATTTGTGATATGAGATTTAGCCCGAGGGGTTGGTACTGTTCTGAGATATAGCCCGAAGGGCTGGTACTGTTCTGAGATATAGCCCGAGGGGGGGAATTGTGGATACTGAGCCCGAGGTTACATTATATACCAGTTTTACCTATTGATAGGAGATATTACTTGATTTTTCATTGATTTACTGTTTTCAAATGATGTTTTACTGCTTCATTACAGAATGACTTGTGCTTTGTGTGATTTCTCACCTTCAGTCATTATTTATATTTATTACTCACTAGGTCAGAGTACTCACATTACTCCCTGCACCGTGTGTGCAGATTCAGGCGTCGTTGGTTCCGCTCCTGAGTGTTGATTCCTCCAGTTCCAGGCGGTATTCAGAGACTACGAGGTAGTTGTTGGCGTCTGCAACCCCGTGTCTCTATTATCTTATCATTTCTATGTCTTTCAAACATTTGTACTAAATATTGGATTTAGCAGACTTGTATCGTGGTCTATAGATGCTCATGACTTGTGACACCTCGGTTAGGGCTGTGTCGGTTTGGATTTTCTGCATTATTATTGATGTTTCCGCTATTCAGTATTATTAATTCATGTTTAGACTATTTTTTTATGTTGATCAATTGCTAAAAAGGTAAATTGGATTTAATTTGTTGGCCTTGTCTTTACGAGAGGCGCCATCACGACCGGGTTCGGGTTTGGGGTCGTGAAAAAAAGGAAAAAAGAAAAGAAGCATAGAAATAAAAAAGAATTGAAGAATAAAGAAAACATTCCCCACAAAAACTACTATGGGTAGGAAATGTAATTAGTTTATGGGTAGAAAAACAAATGGACAGACAAGGGTAAATAGGTTTTTTTGTGGGTAACTATGTAAAACTCCCTTAATAATCACTTAAAATAAGCCCATTGAAATGGCCTCTTAGTAATGTATATTAACAACATAGGGCTATTATGTGATAAGAAATAATTATAAAATTATTATGTAGTAATTAATAATGAAGGAATTATTATTATTATCAGAGTAAATTTCACAAATGGTCATGTAACTATTACTTTTTTTCATCAAAGTCATATAACTGTCACGACCCAATTTCACCTTAGGTCGTGATGGCGCCCAACACCGGTCAGGCAAGCCAACGTAGAAATATTAATAAATTCTAGTTCTACTTTTTTCCAAAATAGTTACGAAAAAACTCTAAATTTGAATTTCAAACAAACGATAATTAACATCGTACCCAAATAATTATACAATCCCAACAAAAGATAGTCTACTAGTGTGTGTGCCAAGACTTGGTTTCACAAGTATGCGGACAGCTAGTAGAATATACAAAAGAATAATACTATCCTACTGTCTGAAATAGAGTAGACAACCAAAAGTAAAGAAAAGACTCCATCGGGCTGTGAACAACATAGGAAGGGAGCAGCTCACTGTGGAATTTTTGGCCGGATCAAGGGTATGCACCAGCCTGGTAACCAGATGTACCTGCCTCAGATCCTATACAATTAAGTACAAAAGTGTAGTATGAGAACATAAACAACATGTACCCAGTAAGTATCCTGTCTAATCTCGAAGAAGTAGAGACGAGAGGTCGACTTGACACTTACTAGGGTTAAATAATATGATAAGTGATATACTAAGCATGGCTAGCACAAATGATCAACAATTTACAGCATGAGGCAACATGTCCTTTCCTAGATGATATCACAATTATCCATTTACATTTTAGGGCATATAACAAAGTTCCGTTCACAGCAATATACCAAGCAATAAGCATACGCAAGTAGTGTCGAGGTCGTATGGCCCGATCCAACATAAAAATAAAGTGTGCACTACCGGAGGGTCGAACGACACGAACCATAGATGCATCTATTACCCCGCTCGCGAATCATACATGCGACGCGGTCAAGTGTATTTAAACACAATAACATGAGGGAAAGAATGCTTAAAGCATGCTTTTGGGTCCTAGGCTACCCGGACATAAGCATAATAGTGGCTACGCACGGACTCTCGTCACCTAGTGCGTACGTAGCCCCGGCATTTGGTGGAAAATTATTCATTTATTACACCTCTGGGGACAATTCCCTCTTACAAGGTTAGATAGGAGACTCACCTCGCTCCAAAGCATACTTCCAATATCAAGAACGTGCTCAAACCCTCAATTTGGAGCCGCACGATCGGAAACTAATTAAATGAAGTTGGAACTAGTCTATACAAGCTCAAGAGTACAACAACAACAGCCCAGTGTGGTCCTACAAGTGGGGTCTGGGGAGGGTAGGATGTACGCAGCCTTACCCCTACCCTAGAAAGGCAGAGAGACTGTTTTCGATAGACCCTCGGCTAAAGAAGGTGAGAGAATCCCTGGTAGCAAGTAATAGAAAAACAATAATTAAAAAGCTAAATCGGAGATAGCAAGAGATAATATGAACGAGGTATTGATAACAAGTATCAGCAAGATAACATATTTAAAAACTAATTCCAAGGCAGCAGACGAGAATATAAACGAAGTACTGCTAGCAAACTACGGAATTACCAATGGCAAGTAACAACAAAACGAGACATGCGAATATAGAAAACTAAGGAAAAAATGGGTACCGAACTAGCGCTAATACTATCGAGCTAGAGAAGACAAAGGGAGATGCACGACTACCTACTAACCTTCTACCCTAATCTTCAACCTCCACACCCTTCTATCTAGAGTCATGTCCTCGGTTAGCTCAAGTGGCACCATGTCCCGCCTGATCACCTATCCCAAAGACTTCTTTGGCCTACCTCTACCCCTCCTCTTACCTCCTAAGGCCAACCTCTCACATCTCCTGACAGGGGCATCTGCGCTTCTCCTCTTAACATGCCCGAACCATCTCAACCTTGCCTCACGCGTCTTTGCCTCCACAGGGGCCACTCCCACATTGTCTCGAATAACTTCATTCCTAATTCTATCCAACCTAGTATGCCCACACATCCATCTCAACATCCTCATTTCCGCTACCCTCATTTGCTGCACATGAGAGGTTTTGACTGGCCAACACTCTGCCCCATACAACATAGTCGGTCTAACAACTACCTTGTAGAACTTACCCTTAAGTCTCAACGACACATTCTTATCACACAAGACACCGGAAGCGAGCCTCAACTTCATCCACCCTGCTCCGATACGGTGTGTGACATCCTCATCTATCTCCCCATCCTTCTGAATTATAGATCCCAGATACTTGAAACTCTCTCTCCTGGAAGTGACTTGCGTATCGAGTTTCACATCCCCGTCCGCCTCCTGGGTAACACCGCTGAACTTGCACTCCAAGTATTCTGTCTTGGTCCTGCTCAACTTGCAACCCTTAGACTCCAGGGTATGTCTCCAGACCTCCAGCCTTTCGTTAATGCCACCTCACGTCTTATCAATCAGGACTATGTCATGCGCAAATAGCAAGCACCAAGGCACCTCCCACTGAATGTGACGTGTCAACCCATGTCTTAGCTCCATCATACATGTCCTGAATCACTCTAATATACGCACATCCACTCTTGTAGCCTCCAAACATCTCCATAGAACCTCTCTGGGGACTTTGTCATAGGCCTTCTTCAGGTCAATGAACACCATGTGCAAATCCTTCTTCGCCGCCCTAAACTGCTCCACCAATCTTCTCACAATACGAATGGCCTCAGTGGTCGACCGTCCCGACATGAAACCAAACTGGTTCTCGAAAATGGACACACACCTCCTCAACATCCCTTCAATCACCCTCTCCCACACTTTCATCGTATGGCTTAACAACTTGATCCCCCTATAGTTGTTGCAGTTTTGGACATCCCCCTTATTCTTGTAAAACGGGATCATCGTACTCCGCCTCCATTCTTCCGGCATCTTCATCATCCTAAAAATGACGTTAAACAACCTAGAAAGCCATTCCAAGCCCTCCTAACCCACGCTCTTTCAGAATTCCATTGGGATCTCGTCCGACCCTGTCGCTCTACCCCTACTCATCCTGCGCATAGCCCCTACAACCTCCCCCACTTGAATATGTCTACAGTACCCAAAATCTCACTGCCGCTCCGAGTGCTCCAACTCCCCCAGCACAATGCCTCTATCTCCCTCTTCATTCAAGAGTCTATGAAAGTAAGAATGCCATCTCTGCCTAATCTGTGCCCCCTCCGACAAAACTCTTCCCTCCTCATCTTTATGCATCTCACTTGGTCCAGATCCCGGGCCTTCCGCTCCCTCACCTTCGCTAGTCTGTACAACTTTCTGACCCCGCCTTTATCCCCAATTTCTTCGTATAAACGACTAAACGCGGGGGTCTTTGCCGCAATAACCGCCAACTTCGCCTCCTTCCTATCTTTCTTATACCCCTCCCTGTTATCACTCTTCTGCCCCTCGTCGATACTCTCTACTAGCTTCAAATATGCCGCTTTCTTGGCTTCCACTTTCCCTTGAACCTCTTCGTTCCACCACCAGCCCCCTTTACAGCCACCAGAAAAACCTTTTAAGACCCCTAACACCTCTCTTGCCGCCTCTCTAATGCAATTTTCTGTCATAGACCACATACAACTCGCATCCCCGCTACTCCTCCAGGCCCCCATAGCCAGCAACTTCTCCCCCAACTCCTGGGCCTTGTCCTTAGTCAATGCACCCCACCTGACCCTAGGTATAATTGACATAGCCCTCTTCTACCTCGTCCACCTGATCTCTAAGTCCATAATCAAAAGCATATGCTGGGTCTTAAGATTCTCACTTGGGATGACCTTACAATCCGTGCATGAACCTCTATCACATTTTCGGAGAAGTAGATAATCAATCTGGGTATTGGTCACCGCACTCCAAAAAGTTATCAGGTGCTCCGCCTTCTTAGGGTAATACGAGTTAGCGATCACCAGCTCAAAAGCTTTGGCATACTCCAGCAGCGAAGTACCTCCACCATTTCTATCTCCAAAACCGAAGCCACCATGCACATCATCATATCCCCCAGGCAACCTCCCAACGTGGCCGTTAAAATCACCGCCTATAATAAGCTTCTCGGTGGATGGTATACCCCGCACCAACCCATCCAAATCTTCCCAGAAGCGTCTTTTAACCTCTTCGTCAAAACCCACTTCAGGCGCGTAAGCACTAACTGCGTTCAGAGTATACCCTCCCACGACTATCTTAATGGCCATCAACCTGTCATTCACCCTCTTAACCTTAACCACTAGCTCTCATAGATCCTAATCAACTAAAATGCCTACCCCGTTCTTCCCTCTCACCCTCCCTGAATACCACAACTTAAAACAATCCACCTCCCGAGCCCTGTTCCCCACCCATTTAGTCTCTTGGACACAAGCTATGTTAATCTTCCTCTTATGGAGTATCTTTGCTAACTTTATAGAATTTCCCGTTAGAGTCCCTATGTTCCATGACCCCACTCTCAGCCTAGAAGGTGCCTTACCCCCCTGCCACCCTTACTCCCTAGTTTCCCAACCTTAAATATAAGTTTCCTAAATCCGACCCCGGGACCACATGCCCGGATCCCGAAACGTTTCGAAAGAAGTTGTTCTCTATAACCTAAGGATCACTAATATATGATTTCTACTTCATTTCATAACCAACTCCTTGGTAAGATCTAAGTTTTATCAAAACCCTAGGTTTTGCTCTAATCCGTTGATTTTTTCTAATCTTTGTGTGTTAATCTACCTAAAAGTCAAGTATTAAACTTAGAAATAAGGAGTATGAACTTACCTCAAGATTCTAGGTGGAAATCTTCTCTCAAGAGCTCCAAAATCGCCTAATAAACGAGTGCAAAATGGGTAAAACTGGCTGGAGCCCGTATTAAATGAAGCTCACTGCTTCAGTGATTTCCGCATCTGCTGTCCTGGGCCGCACCTGCGTCCACCGCATCTGCGGAAAAGCGCCCGCTTCTGCGGAATCTCGACTGGGCCACTGGGCCGCATCTGCGAGATACAAGCCACTTTTGTGACTCCGTTTCTGCGGAAAAACAGTCGTTTCTGCGGCTTTGGGCCTGGCCTGGCTTGGCTGCATCTGCGAGAAGTAGACCGCTTTTGCGGTCTCGCACCTACAGCTGACCAACCGCAGGTGCAGTTATGACAGATAGCTGGAGCTTCAGGTCCTTCCCAAAATTTCCAACTTCACTCGAGCCTCGCCGGAATGACGCTCGGGGTCCCCGGGCCCCGCCCGAACATACCGACAAGTTTGAAATCATGAAACGGACTCGCTCGAACCCTCGGAATGCCCAAAACAACGCTAAATCTATGAATCACCCCTAAAACCAATTGAATCAAACTTATGAACTTCAAGTTCTTAAATTCACTTCTAACGTGCCGAAACGTACTTAAACTACTCGGATTGACACCAAATTTTGCTGGCAAGTCTTAAATGTTATATTGGACCTATACCGGGCTCCAGAACCAACGTACGGGCCTGATACCGACATGATCAAGCATTATTCAATTCCATTAAATCCTTAGAATTTCTAGTTTAACAATTTCTAACAAAAATTTATTACTCGGGCTAGGACCTCGAAATTCGATTCCGGGCATACGCTCAGGTCCCATATTTTCTTGCGGACCCTCCGGGACCGTCAAAACACAAGACCGGGTCTGTTTACTAAAATATTGACCAAAGTCAAACTTAGCCTTTTAAGAAATTCTTAGGGAATCAAGTGTGCTTACTACAACTTAAACTCTTCCAAATCCCGAATCAACCATCCCTGCAGGTCGTAAATTAGTTAAGGCAAGTGCAAAAAAATCTTATTTAGGGGGACGGGGTTCTAACAAGCAAAATTACTAGTCGGGTCGTTACAATAACTATGTTTTCTCATAAAAACCACAAAACTTTCACTAACTCATACAAAAATCATAATAACCGAAAATACAACTTTTCGATAGTATTTCTTATTCCACGCTTTTTCTGTTGTTTATTTTTAGCTTATCAAATAATAACCCAATCAAAATATAAATGATCTGACCCAATCCTATCCACTTTACACATATATATAAATTAAAATAACAGGAATAGTAAAAGCGAATCATTCTCCCAAAATATATGATATTTATATCTTTTATTTTTCTTTTTAAAATTTTCATTCAAATTGAGAACATTATTATTATTTTATCTCTTTGATTATCTACACTGTTTTTTTTGTCATAATCTCACATAAAATACCTCAAAGAAAGAAATATAATATTATATGCAAAATACTCTAAATCATTTATGTCAGACAGACAGTAGGTGGTTAATACTCCAAAGAATTTTGGTTATTTTTCGTGAGATTCTAATAAATAAATAAAAAAGGAATGGGAAAATAGAGAGCTCTTGAAATAATAATGCTAATAATTTGAATGAAAATTTTCAAAAAGAAAATAAAAAAATAAAAGGATCGTGTATTTTGAGAAAAAGGCTAGATCCACCTAGTTTCTAGCGCCCCTCATGCAACTGAGTATCATCACCATGATTGAACCACTTTCTGGCTAGTTTCTCTTATCTGATTTATGTTTTCCAGCTTAGTTCCCCAAAAGGTAGTTCCTCACAAGGTAGACGTCGGGGTAGGCCTGTTCATAGATCGGATTGGATCAGATTTGGCACATTTTGGACTATAATATCGGATTTTGAATTTGGCACATTGTAAAGCGAATCCGAACCAAATTAAATTCAGTTCGAATTGGATTTTGATATTTGGATAGGATAAATAATTCGGATTACGGTTCAGATTATAAGCGTTATTAATAAGATGTTTATTCCATGAGTTCATCTCTTAGTGATCGTTGTATCATAACCATAAAGATTTACCACAAAGATTTACCCAGCTAGAACGAGAAGTAAATACATACTCTATAGTCTATAAGGATATATAACACCAACAATCAATATGGAATCAAAAGGTTAAACTGAATAATATTAGTTGATAATTGTAGCAACAGAACTGAACAATCCCAAAAGGTTAAACTGAATAATACTAGCGGATAACTGTAGCAACAAAACTGAATAAATTATAGTACTAACAAAGCAACATATTAACAAAATACATAGGTCTTCCACTACTTAAAGGATGAACTCAAGAAGGCAAAAAAATAATACTAAAACGAGTTCCACTTCCATATCCCTGCCATACTAAAATATTGAAGCTCATTTACCTTCTCTGCCTCTGGCTCTGTCATCTATGAAACAAGTATAAAATAAAATCCATGAAAAAAATCAGTACCCGACAGTTAAAAAGGGATAGAAAAGAAATACAAGAACCCATAAAAGTGCTTAAGTGCACGAGCTAACATCAGACAAAAAATCATGCAAAAACTTAATATTTAAGCTTTGAGAAAATCACATGAGCAGCAGTATATTTTTAATCAAATAGCATTTTTGAAAAATTTAAGTTCTGAACTATAGTTCCTACACTAGATGAGCAGAGCATATTTCAGGTGGTGGTCATCTACTTGGCCACATCATGTCAGGCTAAGATTAGCAACTCAAGGACATGAGAACTTTGTTGAAGGTTAACCGACATGCATAAGATTCATTGAAGGTCATACACATGACCAAATGCAAGCTTATTCCCAAAATAATTTAGATTGTGCAATGCTGATAACCAGAAATGAAGGTACAAAGTGCTAGAAGCTATAACACTGCGGATCCAAACTCCAAGTTGTCCCAAACTTTCAACTTTCAACTTTTGTATTATGTAGCTATTCAATCAGCTGAATCTCCTTGTTTAGGTAACCAAAAACAGAGACCAGCAGTAGGGATATGCAGAGTGCAGTTATATTACACACATCTGCAGCTGGTCTCAAGTAGAAAGACTCAACATAGAGGACTAAATGAAAAATGGTAATATATCCAAAGTCTCTACTAATGATTGAGCCTACATATAGAGCAAATACACAATATGTAAAGGCCCACACAAACAACACACATAGAGATATGCACACTTATTTGTAAATCGAACACACAAAATCAATCCGGAACCTTTTCCACTGCAAGAAATGACTAAAGAAATGACAATATTTTCATATATATAAAAAGATACAAATCAATTATTACCAATAGGCAATGGTTTACACTACCAAAAATTGGTCTATGGTAACGCATGGAAAACCGTTCCAATAGGTAGATAAACCGTTGCCAATAGAGCTATAGGCACGTTTCTTGCAACAATTTGCATCTCCGTTGCTGTAGAGACGCCTATCGCAACGGTTTTTCCTTTCTCTGTTGGAACGATTATTCTTTCCAATTGGAACGGTTTAAAACCGTTACTATATTGTATATCCAACGGTTCATAACCGTTACCATATTATCTAACAACACTTATGAAAGCTATTGTTACGGCTATGATGGATATTGGAACGGTTTATAGGACATTTTTGAACGGTTTACCGGATCTATTGCAATAGCTTACATTCTCTAATGGAACGCCATTTATGTCCTATTGCAACGGTTCTGGTAGGCTATTGTAACAGCTCATTTAAAACAGAAATATAGCCTATGTTGTAAATAAATCTTTATATATATAAAATAAATTAAAGAACACTAAAATTTAAATAAATCATAAAATGAAACTATTAATAATATAAATTGTCCAACAAGCTAGTAATATCCATAAATCAAACGTTCTATCCCAAGTGCATAAGTTTAATACATTTCAAGATAGTAAGTTTCAGAATGTTGTTAACAAAAGATTCCTAGAACATTCATCTATAGCAATTCAAAATTCATCTTAAGTAAGATCTAGATCTTCACTGCCTTCATCTTCCATTTCTTGATCTACTCCACCTACAAAAGAGGATAAATAAAGTCATTACCGTTCAAGAGAATCCAGTCGAAGAATGCTCATAGCACACCTAAAGATATTGAATGCCTGGACAAAATATGGAACAAAAAAGAAACGAAAATAAAAGATTGGCCATACAAGATGCTAGTCATTAGCCTAGCTCTTCTACAGATAAACACATTATGTAGACCCAAATTTAGACATCAAATGTACATGCTAGCTACTAATAAAGAACAACATAGCATATGCTACTGACCCTTCCCAGTAGTAGGTTAGAGAGGAATAAGCAAAATCCATTGAAATAGAGAATGTTACAAGCATACCAGATCAAGATAAGAATGCAAAAAGTTAGCAACAAAAAGATGATTTGATAGGAACCTATGGGATCAAGAGTAACAATAAAGTTTATTATCTATCTTAGGATGTTTAGGGAACGATATAAGAATATAGACTTATATGTTTCTATAATCTTTCCCTAAGTATCCTAGAACAGAGAATAAACCCCATCGCCAACCTACATTAAGAAAATTATTCACTCCGCGGATATACTCATTCGTCCATCTTAGGAGATTCATCCAACTTTTATCACCATAATCCATGGATATCCTATATAACATAGTCAAATCACCAAAATTAATATTCAAGCTAAGAAAAGTTACATCTCGATACTATATTATTATTACCAAGAAAAAATACAGCATACTGCTTTTAGAAAGAATAACAAGAAAGGTGTTGCACTACTATATTTCTGATTTAATGACTCAGAGAAATTCTTACTTAACAACTGTTGACCCGAGTAAAGGTTAAGTTTTAACGATTGACAAAGGAACTTAGAGATGAACCAGGTCCATCCCGCAGGTCCATCCCGCAGGTGCACAAAAACGGGCAGATTCGAGCATGAGGGTTGCACATGAAGGAGATAAGCTTAATTTGGTGTATTTAATATCTGCAGATCGAAAAGATTGCATAATTGATAAGGAGAAGGACTCCTTAATCAAAGAGAACACTATCCAAGATAGGGAAGGAGTTAGAAGTTGAAATCAACTAGAACTCTTCCACCAAGGAAGAGTTGCATCAGAACTCTAGTTATTTCTTCATCTACTAACTCTATAAATTGCAGGATGTTCTCATATTACAGGGTTGCACAAAAACACAGAAGTTAAACGTGAATTGAGAGCAAATAGCAAGGCTTTTTGCAAGGAGTTCGTGTGTGATTCAAGTGTGCAAACCTGAAGCTACATGAACCAGATTGAAGAACCAGCTCCATAAAGAGCTTTATGTGTCTTTCTTTATTTTTAGTTCAATTGTAGTAGGTGTTTTCATATTGTACTTTTTAGCTTTATCTAGAAACAATTGTAATAGGTACTTTGAGTATTCAAGTTACAGTTAACTTGAAGTTGTCGCAACAGTTAGAGGCTGGTTGCTATTGCGGATTAGAGGTAATCCTTAGGTTTCCAAAGAGTTTGGTAAATGCTATTTTGGCTCATTGATTTAGTGAAGTGTTGGGGAAAATCCTACTGAGTAGTAGGTTGTGGTTTTTTACCTTTTGAGATGGGTGTTTTCCACGTAAAATTACTTGTGTTCTTTACTTTCTACATTTATTATTTCGCAACAGTAATAGTTGGAACACATAGAAGAACCAGGTCCTTCCATAATTAGTTTACGCGAAAAATTGGTCACTATACAAATTACCCCATCTTGTGTGGTATTGAAGTATAAAACATCAATTGGTATCAGAGCAGGTTATCCTTGAAGAGGCTAACACCTTAGGAAAAGATCAAGATGAGTGCACCACCTGAAAACTGGGAAGGGCAATCCACCGCTAGGCCTCCACTCTTTAATGGCCAGCACTACTCTTGGTGGAAAAATAGAATGAGAGATTACATCATCGGAGAAGACTATGAGCTATGGGACATTGTCAGTGATGGTCCCCTGGCTACCATGAAGAAGACCGCTGAAGGAGTAGAAGTGCCAAAAATCAGAGCCGACTGCGCTGCTGAGGATTTGAGGAAATGGTAAAAGAATGCTAAGCCAAGAAATGGCTTGTGTGTGTACTTGGTCCAGACGAGTACAGTATAATTCAAAGGTGTACCACTGCTAAGAAAATCTGGGACAATTTGCAAGTGGCTCATGAAGGAACACCTCAAGTGAAGAGGTCCAAAGGAACACTGCTATATTTTCAATATGGGAATTTCACCATGAAGGAAGGGGAAACCATCCACGAGATGTATACAAGGTTCACCACACTGACAAATGAACTTAAGTCTCTTGGAAGGATTATTCTTGAAGAAGACAAAGTTGAGAAGATTTTGATAAGGGTTCTGCCAGTCTCTTGGGAATGCAAAATCATTGCTATTCAGGAATCAAAGAACATTGCCACTATTAAGTTGGATGAGCTAATTGGAAATCTCACTGCCTATGAACTTAGAAGGCAAACCATGAAGATGGATGCACCCGAAAAGGAAAGGAGCATGTCATTCAGAATCACTGAAAGTGCTGATCTGGAGGAGGATGAAATGACCATGATCACAAAGGACTTTAAGAAGTACCTAATGACAGGAAAGGGTCCTTCAAGAAGTGGAAGCTACAGCAAACCAAGGGTTCCTGAAAAACAAACCAATGAGGGTTGTTACAAGTGTGGGAAGACTGATCACCACGTAAAAAAACTGCCCTCAATGGGAAATTGAATGGAAGAAGGAAAGAGCTGAACGAAGGAACAAGAAGAAGGAACATGTTCAACCCAAGAAGAACAAAGGATCAACAAAGTCTATGGTTGTTGCATGGGGAGAAAGCTCAGATGATGACTGAGAGGGTGAAGATGGAGATGAACAAGCACTTACGGAAATTGGAGAATCCGATGAGGAATCTGAGGTAAGTATAATTTATCTCAAAGACAAGATTAAATTTTTGTCTAAAGAAAGGCTCTCTGAGTTAATCCTGGATTTCATTAATGAATCTGAGGATCTAAACAATGAAAAGAAACAGTTGTCTAAGGAGTGTGTGATTTTGAAAGCTAAGTGCAAAAATCTGGAACTTAGGGCTAGTGAAAGTGAAAGTAAAATTGCTGAGTTAAAGAACCAGGTTCATGAACTTGACACCACTGTCCTAGAGCTTAGATCTAAAAATCTAAAATTGAAATTAGGAACTGGTAAAAAGAAAGCTGATCACACACAACTCACTTTAGAAGAAAATGTAGGAAAAATGAAAGATGAGTTGTATAGAAGAGATGAGCAGATAAGAGTCCTTAAGAAAGATCTAAACAAGGTTAAGCACGAGCTAGATAGAACCTGTAAATGGAATATGTCCTCCGATGCACTTTCATGGCTACACGAACACCATAATATCAACAAGAGAGGACTTGTCTACGGGCCCCCTGCACCTAAGTGGGATCCCAAAAGCAAGTACCTCACGCTTCCTGAGAACAAAATTTGCGCACACTGTGGTAAAAATGGTCACTATAAAAGTGAATGTATTGCAAAATAAAAGGCTAGTCAAAAGAATAAAGAATTTATTCAAGGGAAATATAGGCTGCCAGGTTGGGCTAAAAAGAATCTGATTTACCCTTTTGCCTATAGACAGGGACCCAAACTAGTTTGGATTTCTAAGACTAACCCCTAATTTCCTTTTGCGGGTCCAAGTGAAGGGGATCATCCTAATATGGTACGTGGATAGTGGCTGCTCAAAGCATATGACATGAAGCAAGAACCAGTTCCTTTCACTTAAGGACTTTAAAGGAGGTAATGTCTCATTTGGAAATGGGAAGAAAGGTGAGATCATTGGGGTTGGAAAGGTAGGTAAGACTGATTTTTACTCTATTGAGAATGTCTACTTGATAGATGGCCTAAAGTACAGTCTAATCAGTATATCACAATTATGTAATAAAGGTAACTTGGTAGCATTCACCTCTACCAAATATTTTTGTGATTAATCTTACCACTGACAAGATTGTAGATTTGTCCACACTTTCTTAAAATAAACTCACTTGCTTAAGTGTGTTGAAAAAATATCCCCTTCTTTGGCACAAGAGACTTGGACATGCAAGTCTGAGACAACTCAACAAATTAGTCTCCAAGGATCTGATGATGGGGCTGCCTAACATCAAGTTCAAGGAAGACAAAGTTTGTAAGGCTTGTGCGAGGGGAAGCAGGTAAGATCCTCTCTTAAATGCAGGAAAGTGGTAAGCACCACCAGAACGATGGAACTGGTCCATATGGATCTCTGTGGTCCAACGAGAACATTAAGCTGAGGTGGTAAAAAATATGTGATGGTGCTTGTTGATGATTACTCTAGGTTTACTTGGACATTGTTTTTAACATCTAAAGATGAAGCATTTGACATGTTTACTTTTTTTGTTAGAAAAACTCAGAAACAACTAGGTAATCAACTTGCATCAATTAGGTCTGATCATGGAACTAAATTTGAAAATGTTATTTTTGCTGAATTTTTGCATGCTACATCATAAATAGTTGCATGAATAGACCTCTTGTTAAGAAGATTCCCTATGAGTCACTTAAAGGGAGAAAGCTAAATATATCCCATCTTAGGGCACTTATATAAAAGTACTTTGTTCGCAATAATGAAAAAGATTCCCTAGGTAAGTTTGATCCCAGAAGTGATGAGGGAGTATTCTTGGGATATTCTTTACATAGTAAAGCTTATAAGATCTATAGCAAAAGAACTATGTGTGTAGAAGAATGTGTACATGTGATTTTTGATGAAACTAACACTCTTTCTGAGAGACATGAACATGAAGATGAAGCAATTGGGTTGGTAAGAAATTTAAATGAAATCACAGCCCAAACTAAAGCTGCACCAGAAGAAGGAACAGGTGATTCTACCCAGGGCAACATGATAGAGGGAACTGACTAGAGAGGAACTGATTCTCAAACCTCGAGGGAACCTGTCCACGAACCTATTCCTCAGTAACAAAACTAGGAAGGAATATCCAAAAAAATTGACACTGCTATTGCAACATCCACGAAATTGGATATAGATGAACCTGTTTTATCTGTTGATCAGAAGTTGTATAGGGGAATGATTGGTTCTCTTTTATATCTCACTACTAGCAGATGTGACATTGTGTGCAGTGTAGGTCTTTGTGCACGATTTCAGGCAAATCCAAAGGAGTCCCACTTGACTAATGTAAAGAGAATATTGAGATACTTGAAAGCCACCACTTACCTTTGCCTTTGGTATCCAAAAGGTAGTAATTTTAACCTAGTGGGATATATTGATGCTGATTATGCAGGTTTCCTAGTGGATAGAAAGAGCACCTCAGGTATGACACACTTCCTTGGTTCATGTCTTGTGTCATGGGCT
This sequence comes from Nicotiana attenuata, assembly GCF_001879085.1. NCBI lineage: Eukaryota > Viridiplantae > Streptophyta > Magnoliopsida > Solanales > Solanaceae > Nicotiana > Nicotiana attenuata. Next base: position 102,414 of record NW_017670274.1, read on the forward strand.
ACTAAAAAGCAAAATTTAGTGGCCTTATCTACTGCTGAAGCTGAGTATGTTGCTGCTGCTTCATGACTGTGCTCAATTGTTGTGGATCAAACAGAATTTGATGGATTTTGGTATTGAATTTGGTTACATCCCTATTTTTTGTGATAACACTAGTGCCATTAGTATGACTAAGAATCCGGTTCATCATAAGAGAACTAAGTACATAGATATTAGACACCATTTTTTGTGGGACAACTATGAGAAAGGCTTGATCATTGTGGAGTTTTGTGCTACTGATAAGCAAATTGCTAACATCTTCACAAAATCCTTAAGCAGAGATCACTTTGAGAGGAAGATATTGGAATTAGGGATGATTAAGATCACCTAAAAGGACCAACTTAAGGCTAAACGAAAAAAAATGAAAAAAAATTGAATGTTTTTTTGGTTAGAAAGTGTGTAAATTGTGTATAATTAGATTAAATCTTGCTAAGTCTCATAATTTCCAAAGTAAACTCTTGTGCCATGTGTTAAAATGACTCATTAATCTCTAATGATATTTTCTCTATTTTGGCAAATTTAGACTTACACAAGAAAATTATCAGTGAAGAACCTCGTTCATCAAGATAACACGGTATGTTTTCTACACTCTGCATAATTTGAAAAAACTATATTTGGATCATCAGCAGAGTCCTACCAAAAATCAAAGTTCTTGTGAACTTATCCATTACAAGTGAACCAGTTACGTTCAAGACTCCTGACCGTATTAAACTACCTAGATTATTTTAAGTCTGCTACTCAGGGAGAAGAAAGTGGTTCTTCCGAAATTGAACAGGTACCTTATGATTCTAAAGTTTCTCCTGAGACAATTTCTAAAGTTGCTGCAAATTTGGAAAATAGATTTTTAAGATCTATAGCAGGTGTTGAGACTACAGAATCTAGAGAAGTTGGTGGTAAATATGAAAAATAAAAAAAAAGAGCAAGGGTGCTAGGAGTACTGTGAGGGGAAAGGGGACAAGAATGGCTGATTCTTCACCCACTCCTGTGAGTTTAACCAAAGACGCATGTGCAATGGTTGTTTAGGGAGATGAACCTGGTTCATCTATAGAGGAAACCCTTGCAGACCAGCTGACGAAAGTGACTGAAAGCTATAATCCAGCTTCTTAATAGAGTTATCAATGGCACCAAAACTCATACCATTCCCTATGGCTTCATTTTGACAACCGTGCTTGCACATTTCAATGTACCGATGAAAAAGTGGGAGGTTAGTACAAGCATGGATCATTTTTGTGTTAATACTCTGATTGCTTGCGATTATGAAGTCAATGTCACTCCTAAAGAACCTAGTTTATCCAAAAAGGTACTAGTGAATAGCAAGGTTATAGCCTTGGTGCAAGAAAGTGGGGCTAAGGATGCTGAGATTGAAAGGCTGAAGAAGAGGTTGGTTGAGGTGGAGACTAAGAGAGATGCTCTCAGAGCTGAGCTAGTAAGATAAAAAGAGAAGAATGATGGAATCCTTCAAGGTATGCTGAAACTCCTCCAAGTGAAAAACCAAACACCTAGTTCTTCCCAGCCTTAAGCTTCCTAGCCTAGTGTAGATCAAACAGTGACCAGTTCGGGACTCTCTGTTTCTTTTGCTCATGTTTCCAGTATTTTTATTTCTTTTTATGCTTTGTGGTAGAATCTTATCAATCATCATTGAAATTTACTGTCTTTTGCTCTAGCTGTTTGTTTATATTTCTTTGATGGTAAAATTTTTTAGCTTGATCTATGATGACTAATCCATGATTGCATTTGAAGTAGCCCCAGTGGCCATGAGTAAGCTTTAAAATCTGGCTATCTCACATTTTTATGCAACTTTTCGATGATGCCAAAAGGGGGAAAAAGTTTGTGCTTTACACTTTGAACAGTGATGTTTATAACCTAATGTACCTGATCTTGATGATAAGTGAAAATTTTCTAACTTTGCATTGATGTTGAGCTGAGTTCTGGCAGGGCCCAAGTGTATGGAAAGCACAGAGTGTGTCATCATCAAAAATGTGGAATTTGTTGGACCGGGTGAAGGTTAAGTTTTGACAATTGACAAAGGAACTCAGAGATGAACCAGGTCCATCTCGCAGGTGCACAAAAACGGGCAGGTTCGAGCATGTGGGTTGCACATGAAGGAGATAAGCTTAATTTGGTGTATTTAATATCTGCAGATCGAAAAGATTGCATAATTGATAAGGAGAAGGACTCCTTAATCAAAGAGAACACTATCCAAGATAGGGAAGGAGTTAGAAGTTGAAATCAACTAGAACTCTTCCACCAAGGAAGAGTTGCATCAAAACTCTAGTTATTTCTTCATCTACTAACTCTATAAATTGCAGGATGTTCTCACATTACAGGGTTGCACAAAAACACAGAAGTTAAACGTGAATTGAGAGCAAATAGCAAGGCTTTTTGCAAGGAGTTCGTGTGTGATTCAAGTGTGCAAACCTGAAGCTACATGAACCAGATTGAAGAACCAGCTCCATAAAGAGTTTTATGTGTCTTTCTTTATTTCTAGTTCAATTGTAGTAGGTGTTTTCATATTGTACTTTTCAGCTTTATCTAGAAGCAATTGTAATAGGTACTTTGAGTATTCAAGTTAGAGTTAACTTGAAGTTGTCGCAACAGTTAGAGGCTGGTTGCTACGGCGGGATTAGAGGTAATCCTTAGGTTTACAAAGAGTTTTGTAAATGCTGTTTTGGCTCATTGATTTAGTGAAGTGTTGGGAAAAATCCTACTGAGTAGTAGGCCATGGTTTTTTCACCTTTTGAGCTGGGTGTTTTCCATGTAAAAATACTTGTGTTATTTACTTTCTAGATTTATTATTCCGCAACAGTAGTAGTTGGAACACATAGAAGAACCAGGTCCTTCCATAATCATTTGAAGCGAAATATTGGTCACCACACAAATTAAACCCCCCCCCCCCCTTGTGTGGTATTGAAGTATAAAACATCAACAACGACCTTCATTTTTGTTTTACTCTAGATTTTAATATATTTTTCCGACCTATAATACATTTTATCAATGCAAAACTAATTTACTCATGTTGAATTAATACCTAAAATTTATCAATTCAAATAATTCATGTCGACGCGCATAGTCTTTACAGTAATACATAAACAAGCACTATATTAAGAAAAATAATCTAATGAACCAAAACAAGACAATATACCTTACATCAAGGCATACAAACAACCATGGCAGAGACTCAAGACGACAGGACATAATCAAAACATATATATATAATTGGGTAGGACTCCAAGTTTATTTATTCCAAAAACACAAGAACCTGATTAAACTAAAATGAAAATGCGAACAACCAGCTCTAATATTTTACTTTCTAAAGATTAATTTATGAAACAGAGATTAAACTTCATGATATCAAGGAAATATAAAGAACACACCTGTCATGACCCTAAAATAGACCCGGTCGCGATGGCGCCTGTTGTGAAACTAGGCCAGCCGACACAAACTCCAAAACCAACCAAAACAATTATAATAAGTCATTTAAAGTCATTAATAAGCTAAAATCCCAAAATATAAGTCGAGATAGACAATGCGAAAAATAAAACACGTCCCGACATCGGGGTGTCACCAGTCATGAGCAACTACAACACATCTAGGAATAAGATAAAGACAACATAGTCTAATAGAAATGCTAATACAAGACCAAATGAGATGGGAAGGAGAAGCACTGGGCTGCGAACGCCGAGCAGCTATCTAGTCAACTCCGAGGATCAGCTGGTAAGCAATATCAACACTCGCTATCGCGACCCAAAGCTCATGGATCTGCACACAAGGTGCAGGGAGTAATGTGAGTACGCCAACTCAGTAAGTAATAAAAGTAAAGGCAGCTGAGCAGTAAGAAAATACGCAAACCACAACATAATGCTACAACAAAACAATATAAATCCATAATAATGCAGTAAAGTAGTGAAACTCGTAAAAACATCTCGGTTCAGTAAAATCCTTTTAAATACACCTTTCAGTAGTTTCATACGAGCGATGGAAACGGTGAGTAAAAGTATAGAAATGTAAAGCAGCCCCTCGGGCAAAACATGTACCATAACCGCCCCTCAAGCAAAAATATCAATAGAACTAACCCCTCGGGCAATATCACATCTCACACTGGGTACCCGCGCTCACTGGGGGTGTACAGACTCTAGGAGGGGCTCCTTAAAACCCAAGCGCTATAACAAGCCATCTCGTGGCATAGTCAAATAGACCCTTAGCCTCATAACAAGCCATCTCGTGGCGTAACATATCAGGCCTTCGGCCTCATAATCATGAATCAGTACAACAATGCTGCGGCACGCAACCCAATCCCATAATATCCTCACAACACAGGCCCTCGGCCTCACTCAGTCAGAAATCTCTCTAGCCACTCGGGCATCCGTAAAACATGATGCTCAGCCCAACATATCATTTAAAATCTTAAAACGCAGTAAATATGGCTGATTTATGAAAACAGTAAAATACAACATGACTGAGTATAAATATGAAGTCAAAACAATAAGGAATAGTAGTAAAAATCCCCTAAGGATCCAAAACAGTTGGCACGAGGCCCAAATGTGGCACTCATCCCAACACATGCTAATACTTTCCAAAACACAATGATATCAAACAGTTTTCAATCAAATACGCGACTTAACAATCATACGGGACGGACTAGGTGACAATCCCCAACGGTGCACGACCACACGCTCGTCATCTAGCGTGTACGTCACCTCAAAGTAGCACAACGATGTGAAATTCAGGGTTTCATACCCTCAGGACAGCATTTACAATCATTACTTACCTCAATCCGGTCCAAACTCTAGCTCGCGATGCCCTTGCCTCTTGAATCGGCCTGAACTCGCATCGAATCTACCCAAAATCAGTATCATATCATTAGAATATGCTAAGGGAACGAAGCCCATGCAAAAATAATCAAATGGCATCAAGAAACCCGAAATTGGCCAAACCCGACCCCCGGGCCCACGTCTCGAATTCCGATAAATTTCACAAAACTGGAACCCTTACAATCTCACGAGTTCATACATACCAAATATACCAAAATCCGACCACAAATGACCCCTCAAATCCCTAAATTTAGGTCTCCAATTTCCAAGCCCTAAACCCCCAATTTTTGCTACTAATTTCCATAAATTTCAAGCTTAATCAGTCAAAAAACATCACAGAAACATGTTTAGGGTCCAAGAACCATACCTCCACGAAATCCCCTTGAAATCCCTCTTCAAATTGCTCCCTCAAGCTCAAGTCCGTATGAGAAAATGATGAAACAACCCAAAAATTCGCGAAGGAAACCTTATATACTTTCTGACCCAGGCTTTTCGCACCTGCGGTCCCTACACTGCACCTGCGGTACCGCATCTGCGGTTTTCACTTAAAACCACAATTCCGCACCTGTGCTTCAGCCCTTCACGCCAACTTCCGCATCTGCATCTAGCCTTCCGCTTCTGCGGTCCGCAAGCCGCAGGTGCGGTTATGATAGTGGTTCAGCAGCTTCAGCTGCAAATCTCAAACTCCAAATCTCCCGTCAACCGTACGAAATCACCTCGAGGCCCCCGGGACCTCAACCAAAAGTACAAACAAGTCATATACCACCATCCAAACTTATACCAAACTTCGAAACACCTAAAACAACATCGAAACAACCAATCAACCACAGATTCAAGCCTAAGAACTCCAACAACTTCTGAATTCCGCTTTTGATCAAAAATTCTATCAAACCTTGTCCGAATGACCTGAAATTTTGCACACACATCACATACAACACAACGAACCTACTGCAACTTCTGGAATTCCATTCTAACCCCGATATAAAAATCTCCGCTATCAACCGAAAAATGCCAAAAATCCATTTTCGCCAATTCAAGCCTAAATCTATCCCGGAACTCCAAAACACATTCCGATCACGCTCCTAAGTCCCAAATCACCTCCCAAATCTAACTGAATCATAAAAACCTAATTTCGAGATTGTATGATCACAAGTCAACTTTCAGTTGACTTTCCAACTAAAAGACCATCTTAAGAGACTAAGTGTCTCAAACCTTACGAAACCATTCCGAACCCAATATAACCAATACGATAACACAAAATACAGCTGAAAAAGGCATAAAGAAGCAGAGATGGGGAAAATGGAGCGGTAACTCATGGAACGACCGGCCGGGTCGTTACATCCTCCCCCTCTTAAACAAACGTTCATCCTCGAACGGGTTAAGAAACATACCTGAAGCCTCAAATAGGTGAGGATATCTTCTCCACATCTCCCGCTCGGTCTCCCAGGTAGCCTCCGCCATGGGCCAACCTCTCCACTACACTTTCACTGAGGCTATATCCTTTGATCTCAACTTCTGAACCTGACACTCCAAAATAGCTACTGGCTCCACATCATATGTCAAATCACCATCTAAATGGACCGTGCTGAAATAAGAACATGAGACGGATCCCCAATATACTTCCGAAGCATAGAAACATGAAATACCGGATGCACACTCGATAACCTGGGTGGCAAAGCAAGCTCATAAGCCACCTCCCCAATCCTCCAAAGTACCTCAAACGGCCCAATGAACCGAGGACTCAATTTTCCCTTCTTCACAAATCTCATAACACCCTTCATGGGTGAAACCTTCAATAGAACCTTCTCACCAACCATGTAGGACACATCCCGAACCTTATTGTCAGCATAACTCTTTTTGTCACGACTGCGCTGTACGAAGCCTCTCCTGAATCACCTTCACCTTGTCTAAAGCATCACGCACCAAGTCTGTACCCAATAGCCTAACCTCACCTGGCTCAAACCAACCAACCGGAGATCTACACCGTCTCCCATACAAAGCCTCATATGGAGCCATCTGAATACTCGACTGATAACTGTTGTTATAAGCAAACTCTGTGAGCAGTAGAAACTAATCCCATGACCCTCCAAAATCAAAGACACAACCGCGCAACATGTCCTCCAATATCTGAATAGTGCGCTCGGACTGCCCTTCCGTCTGAGGGTGAAAAGTTGTGCTCAACTCAACCAGAGTACCCAACTCTCTCTGCACGGCCCTCCAAAGCTGCGAAGTAAATTGAGTACCTATATCGGAAATGATGGAAAACCGGGACACCATGCAAACGAACAACCTCTCAGATATAAATCTCTGCTAAACGCTAAGAGGAATAGGTAGTACAAATAGGAATGATGTACGCTGACTTGGTCAGCCGATCCACAATCAGCCAAATAGTACCGAACTTCTTTAAAGTCCGTGGGAGCCCAACTACAAAGTCCATGGTGATCCGCTCCTACTTCCACTTTGGAATAACCATCTGCTGAAGCAAGCTACCCGGTCGCTGATGCTCATATTTCACCCGCTGACAATTAAAACACCGAGCTACAAATCCTACAATGTCCTTCTTTATCCTCCTCCACCAATAATGCTGTCTCAGATCCTGATACATATTCGCGACACCCGGATGAATGGAATATCGCGAGCTATGGGCCTCCTTCGGAATGAACTCCCAGAGCCCATCCATATTGGGCACACAAATCCGGCCCTATATCCTCAACACCCCATCATCACCAATGGTCACATCTCTGGCATCGTCGTGCTGAACTTTTTCCTTAAGGACAAGCAAATGAGGATCATCATACTGGCTCTCTCTGATGCGATCGAATAAGGAAGACCGAGAAATCAGACAAGCCAATACCCGACTAGGCTCCAAAATATCCAACCTCACGAATCGATTGGCTAAGGCCTGAACATCAATTGCAAGAGGTCTCTCCCCAATAGGAATAAATGCAAGACTGCCCATACTCACCTCCTTCTAGTTCAAAGCATCGGCCACTACATTGGCCTTCGCCGGATGGTACAAGATAGTAATATCATAATCCTTTAGCAGCTCCAACCATCTCCGCTGCCTCAAATTGAGATCCTTCTATTTGAACAAGTGCTGGAAGCTACGATGATCAGTAAACACCTTACAACACACACCATACAAATAATGCCTCCAAATCTTCAACGCGTGAACAATGGCAGCCAACTCCAAATCATGAACATGGTAATTCTTCTCATGGGGCTTCAACTGACAAGAAGCATAAGTAATAACTCTACCCTCCTGCATCAACACACACCCAATAGCCACTCTCGAAGCATCATAATACACCGTGTATGATCCTCAAGTTGATGGCAGAACTAACACTGCAGATGTGGTCAAGGCAGTTTTGAGCTTCTAAAAGCTCGCCTCACACTCATACGACCACTGGAATGGAGAACCCTTCTGAGTCAATTTGGTCAAGGGTAATGCTATAAATGAAATCCCTGAATGAATCGACGGTAATAACCCTCCAAACTAAGAAAGCTGCGAATCTTTGTGGCTGAGGACGGTCTGGGCCACATCTTCTTCAAATCAACCTGAATACCCTCATTGGACACCACGTGCCCCAAGAATGCCACTGAATTGAGCCAAAACTCACTCTTGGAGAACTTTTCACAAATCTTCTCCTCCATCAACCTATGCAACATAACTCTTAAATGCTCTGCGTGCTCCTCCTGACTACGCGAGTAAACTAGAATATCATCAATAAAAACTATGACAAACGAGTCGAGATAAGGCCAAAACACACTGTTCATCAAATGCATGAACATTGTTGGGGCATTGGTCAGCCCAAAAGACATCACCAGGAACTTATAATGACCATATCAACACTCTCGCTCCCTGAAAGTTGTCTTGAGAATATCCGAGTCCCTAATCTTCAGCTGGTGATACCCTGAGCAGAGATCAATCTTAGAGAACACCCTCGCTCCCTGAAGCTGGCCAAACACATAATCAATGCGAGGGCATGGGATATTTATTCTTAATTGTAACCTCGTTCAACTGCCTGAAATCAATACACATCCTCATAGTGCCATCCTTCTTTTTCACAAATAGGATAGGCGCACCCCACGGAGACACACCAGGCCGAATAAACCCCTTGTCAAGGAGTTCCTAAAGCTGCTCCTTCATCTCCTTCAACTCCGCTGGTGCCATACGATACGGTGGAATAGAGATGGGCTGAGTGCCGGCACCATATCAATACCAAAATAAATATCCTTATTCGGTGGCATGCCCGGAAGGTCTGCATAAAACACATCGAGAAAATCCCTCACAACTGGAACAGAATCAATGTTGGGAGCCTCACTGACATCCCTCACAAAGGCTAAGTAAGAAAGACAACCCTTCCCAACCATACGATGGGCCTTCAAGAATGAAATTACCCTACTGGAAACATAATCAGTCGAACCTCGCCACTCAATCCGTGGCATAACCGGCACAGCCGATGTCACTGTTTTAGCATGACAGTCCAATATAGCACGACCCGGAAATAGCCAATCCATGCCTAATATCATGTCAATGTCCACCATACATAGCAACAAAAGGTCCACTCGGGTCTCTAGACCCCCAATAGTCACCACACACGGCCGGTACACATAGTCCGCAATAATAGTATCACCCACCGACGTAGATACATGAACACATGAAAGAAGAGACTCATGGGGTGTATCCAAATAATGAGCAAAATATGACGACACATATGAAAAAGTGGAACCGGGATCAAATAACACAGAGGCATCTCTATGGCAAACTGAGACAATACCTGTAATCACAGCATCTGAATGAATAACATCGGCTCTAGTTGGGAGTGCATAGAAACGGTCCTGACTACCACCTGATCGACCTCCCCCTCTAGGGCGACCTCTAGCTGACTGTCCTCCACCCCTAACTGGGTTGGTGGGTGGTGAAGTAACTGGTGCTGAAGTCGATGGCTGACTCCTCTGCTGAGATGAACCTCCAAGATGACGAGGACACTGCCTCTACATGTGACCTAAATCTCCACACTCATAACAACTCCCTGGTGCTGGAGACGGGGACTGAAGGGAACCCCTAGCACCGGAATGACTAGCAAATGTACCTGGCATAGAATAGCCCTGAACTGATGGAGCACAGGACGAACTCTGGGCTGGAAGGGCACTGAGTGATGAATGGTCATGATGAGAACTGTGAGAACCATGGACCGATGATGCCCCAGGATAACTTGGGCGAGCTGACTGAGCATGCCTGAATGGACAGCCTCTGCCGTGCTGAACCTGACCTCTCGAAGGAGCACCACCAAAACTACTAGATCCCCGAGGCCTCTTCGCCTCCCTCTCCTCTCGCTCCTGGCGATGGAATGACCCAATCTCACGAGCTATATCAACAACCTCCTCAAAAGTAGCACCTAACACCCTTTCCCTGGTCATGAGAATCCGTAGCTGATATGTGAGGCCATCAACGAACCTCATAATCCTCTCTTTATCTGTCGGAACCAACCAAATAACATGACGAGCTAACTTTGACAACCTCATCTCATACTGCATCACAGTCAAGTCACCCTGTCGCAACTGATCGAACTGCCTGCGCAGCTCCTCCATGCGGACTGTGGCACACACTTCTCCAAGAAGAGAACGGAGAACTATTACCAGGTAAGGGGCGCTGCACCAATAGGCCTACACCTATCATAAGCCTCCCACCAAGTGAAGGTAGCTCTAGAAAACTGAAAAGAAGTAAATGCTACCCCGCTGGTCTCCAAAATACCCGCTGTACGGAGAATCCTCTAACTCTTGTCGAAGAAACCCTAGGCGTCCTCGCCCTCTGTACTACTGAAATTCGAAGGCGGAAGTCTAACAAACCTCTCCAACCTGCATTACTCGTCCTCTAGCATAACTGGAGCTACATAGTCCTGAGCAGTTGCAGTCGGCTAGGCTGGATATGCCCCTGGTGTCTGAAGTCCCTGCATGACCTGCTCAGGTGTGCGAGCGGTGGGAGTCTGAGTGCCTCTGTCGGCCTGAGAAGTAGCTGCGGCTGTAGTAACTGAGACCGCCTGAGCTAGGCCAGTGCCCACTGATAGAATCTGGGCCAGGGCCTCCTAAAGGCCTGGAATCACAATAAGCACAACTGCTGCCTGAGCTGGTGCTGCCGGAGCGTCCGCAACCGGGACCTGATCCTAAACTGGGGCGGCTGGTGAATCTGCCCCAGCCCCTCGGGCAATAACATGAAACAACAACAGCCCCTCGGGTAATATTACATCTCACACTGGGTACCCGCGCTCACTGGGGGTGTACAGACTCCGGGAGGGGCTCCTTACAGCGCAAACTCTATAACAAGCCATCTCATGGCATAATCAAACAGGCCCTCGGCCTTATAAAAATCCATCTCGTGGCGTCACAAAGCAGGACCTCGGCCTCATAATCGTGAATCAGTACAACACTGCTGCGGCGCGCATAACCTCACAATACAAGCCCTCGGCCTCACTCAGTCAAAAATCACTCAAGCCACTCGGGCATGAGTAATACATGATGCTCAACCAAATTTATCATTTAAAATCTCAAAACGCAGTAAATACGGCTAAGTTATGAAAACAGTAGAATACAGCATGACTAAGCATAAATATGAAGTCAAAACTATGAGGAATAGTAGTAAAAATCCCTTAAGGGTCCAAAATAGTTGGCACGAGGCCCAAATATGGCAATCAGCCCAAAACATGCTAATACTTGCCAAAACACAATGATATCAAACAATTTTCAATCAAATACGCGATTTAACAGTCATACGGGACGGACTAGGTCACAATCCCCAACGGTGCACGACCCTACGCTCGTCATCTAGCGTGTACGTTACCTCAAAGTAGCACAACAATGTGAAATCCAGGGTTTCATACCCTCAGGACAGCATTTATAATCATTACTTACCTCAATCCTGTCCAAACTCTAGCCCGCGATGCCCTTGCCTCTCGAATCGGCCTCAACTCGCGTCGAATCTACCCAATCAGTATCATTACATTAGAATATGCTAAGGGAACGGAGCCCATGCGAAAATAGTCAAATGGCATCAAGAAACCCGAAATTGGCCAAACCTGACCCCCGGGCCCATGTCTCGGATTCTGATAAATTTTACAAAACTGGAACCCTTACACTCTCACAAGTTCATACATACCAAATATACAAAAATCCGACCACGAATGACCCCTCAAATCCCTAAATTTATGTCTCCAATTTCCAAGCCCTAAACCCCCAATTTTTGCTACTAATTTCCATATATTTCAAGCTTAATCAGTCAATTACCATCATAGAAACAAGTTTAGGGTCCAAGAATCTTACCTGCACGAAATCCCCTTGAAATCCCTCTTCAAATTGCTACCTCAAGCTCAAGCCTGTATGAGAAAATGATGAAGTAACCCAAAAATTCGCGAAGGAAACCTTATATACTTTCTAACCCAAGCTTTTCACACCTGCGGTCCCTACACAGCACGTGCGGTACCGCATCTGCGGCCAAAGCACCGCATCTGCGATTTTCACTTAAAACCATAATTTCGCACATGCGCTCATCTTCCCCACCTGTGATCCTGCAGGTACGACCAATCATCTGCACCTGTGCTTCAGCCCTTCACGCCAACTTCTGCATCTACGGCTAGCCTTCCGCTTCTGCGATCCCTGTGAGCACGTGATTTTTGTCCTATATGAATTACTCCATAAATTCAAAACAAAATAATTTCTTTCATTATTCGCAAATTTTGTGGATTTTTATGGCATTTTTGTTAATTGTTTGCATTTGTCTGTGCATGTTTAATTTATTTAATTCATAGAAAATACAAAAAAATGTGCATTTGCATCTAGGATTTAATTTGACATTTTAGGATTAATTAATTAATTAGGTTGTTTTATAAAAAGGAAAATCACAAAAAAATTAGTTTAATTTGCACCTTTTTAATGTTAGTTTTGATTTTTAGTAGTTTTTCTTTTAATTTGTTGTTAATCTTGATAATTATCATGTAGATTTAATTAGTGTTTTTAGGTTATTTAGGTCCTAGGAATTAAATTAGATTTTTTTGATTTGAGAAAAAATAGAAAAAAAAAGAGAAAAAAGAAAAGAAAAGAAAAGGAATTAAAGAGAATTAATGAAAAAAGAAGAAAAGGGAAGGAAAGAGATCAGTTTTGGGCTTGAATTAAATCTTCCCAACAAGGACCAATTGAATCCCTCCCATACCCGTTCAAAACCGGCCCAGAACCCGTTTTATTACCCGGTCTAGTTCTCTTTAAACCAAACGTGGTCGTTTAGAGTTCCATAATTGGGATTCAATCTGGGCCCTTCATTTTGCTTCATCCGACGACCCAGATCACTTCGTTCAGACCACTTAAAACAGTACTAGAGACGCATGGATCAGTTCAGTCCAAACAGCCCCCCCTGTCGTTCATCTCCCCATCTCTCTCCTGATGAACCCTAACGCCGCCTTCCAAAGTTTGCCATTTTTACCGGCGGCGTTACCTCTGACCGGTCCCAAATCACCATTCCAAAAGCCTCACACCCTCATCTCCCCAATCCCTAATTATTTTCCTTCGAACTACCCTAGGTTCTCTCGAATGTTGAATCTGAGTCCAAGCTTTCAAAGCCAAAACCAACTCTGGTGCCGGAGACTTAAATCGAGTCACTTCTTGGACTGTTAATGGGTCGAGATCCATGCTAATCAACTATTCTCTGTGAGGATGAGCGATTAGCATGGATTTCGACTTATTTTGAAGTTCATCAGCCTCATGCAAAGCCAAAGACCAGCTGATTTGTCAAAACGACCTCACTCGTGTTATTTCGGGTAAAACGATGTATGTATTCATCTCTGATTGTATGCCCGTTTCTGTTTTTTTTTTAACTTTACTTGTTTCCAATCCTGGTCTCATTTATATTGCCATGTTTCTATTCATTTACTCTTGTTGAGTTTGTTTCAAGTCGTGTTAATTGTTTTCTTTCTTTTGTTTTTTGTGAATTTTATTTCTATGGTTTAATTAGGTCAGTTTCATTGTGTTTCTTTTCTCTTCTTTTGTCCTTTTGCTTTAGCTTTGGGTTGGTTAAATCAGAATCAATAGCTTAGTATAGAGATTATTTGCTCATGTTAATTGTTCTCCTTCTTCATTTTATTTCTTTTCATTTTTCTGTTTTATTCATAGCTTTGATAATGTCGAAAGTTTTTGTGAAGTTCCGTTGGTTTTAAAATACATGTGGGCTCTGTAAAACAGAAGCCCAAAGTGGGGAGGGGAAATCCTGTTAGCCAGCCCATGATTTAGGAATGGTTGTAAGGTATTTGGACCCATTTTCGTTCTCAGAGTGTAGATAATAGGATTTGGGAACTTAAGCTTAGGGAATCTTTGGTAACTACCTAGGGAAGCTTCTAGGAAGCTGGAAAAGGGCTTTACTTGACAAGCAAGCCAAAATTTGAGGGATCAAGTAGCAAAAATAAGAATTAGAAAGGGGACTAGAACTGAAAAATAAAATCAGATAGTTGCCCTATTGCTTGCCTATAAAGGCATCTCAATCTTGCCTCTCAAGGCAGACCCTAGAGATAGAGTGAAAAGGTTTCTGAAATTGCTAAGAACTCCATTAAATTCACTGTTTCATTGAGTGTTTCTTTGCGATTTCTGAGATTTTCAGCTCCTGAAATGAGTGTTGATTTAGTTAAAAGCTGAGATGGTTTAGTTTTGAGAGAATTAAGGGATAAAATCCAGCAAATGCACAATTACAGAAATTCTTACTGTTTCATTGAGTTTCAGTATTTTTTTTTATTCCTTTTCAACTTCTGAAGCTGTTTTAATTCATCCAAGTGGGAAATGGTCTGATTCTGAGTTTGGCCATCAAAAGTTTGGTTTAAATTTTGCTGGGTATTCAGTGATATTTCTGTTGATTTAAAGTTGGATTCTAAGCTGTTGTCCTTGGTCATTTCTGGGCTGATTCTATTGTTGCTGTTGTTCCTATTGCTGACCCTCACTTGCTATTTCGTTTTCAATTTCCAGGTATTTTGTCAACATCATGGACTTCACTTAATGTAACTTGAGGCTTGGGATCTAAAAATATAACAGGAATCAATGTTGTCTGTTTATGACTTAGCCCCTTCCCCTCTTTCACTTTCTTGCTTGGTTTGTAATAATTAGCTTTAGAAATGTTTTTATGGTAGAATACTGAATCATGAACAAGAGGTTGTGATATAAATTGGAATCTTAAATGAGTTGATTCTTCTGTGAGACTATATGCATTATGTAGGATTAGTTGTAGTTAAAATAACGGCCTTACCCTGTTTTGGCTATAACCTTTAAGCATGTTATGATTTGTTGTTGGCATTTAGATGTAGCAATACTGGATTTGGTGTTGGAAATTCATTTGGAGTCTAAAGGTTGGAATGAAAAATAGTGATCATGCCTAGTTCCTTTATGATTTCACGTTCAGTAGAAACTGAAGCTTATGTTCCTGGAAATCAACTTAGTCACCAATAGATTGTTTGATGTATATATGCCCAAATTGATAAAGGTTAAAAAGGCTTAGTACGTTTATAGTAGTAATTCTTGTTAATCAAACCATTTGTTTATGGCTGTGTGGAATGAGATTTAGTGATTGAAATGAGGCATCGTGTTTGTTTTGCTAGACTTTAAATGAATGTGTTTGGGTTCTCATAACCTTAAGGAATACTGTCATCTTGGAAGGGATTGAAATATCAAAAACGTGCTTCATGTTTGTCTACATTTGCGAAAAGCCTGCCATCAATAGTTTAATTCTAAGCTTTATGCATAATGAGTAATTTTGCACAACTGGGCCCTATAGATTTGGCCCAGTGCTATCTTGACCTTCCAGTTACAGGCCCCTTTCAGGCCTAGCTCTCTTCTGGGTTCTCGGCGAACAAGCTCGCGTAAATGCTAATTGGACCTGTTGGTCAATTGGGCTTCTCGCGCAACCAACTGCTAGTTTCATTTTATTTTATTGGTTCTCAAAGCTGGCTTATACGTCTGTTTAGTTTGAATCCAAATCATGTTAAGCCTTAGCTAGTTCATTGGACTTTGGTTTAGGCTTGAGGCGGGCCATATTCGACAAGTTATACTTTATGGCCCTCAAAATTAAGTCTAGAAATATTTTAATAAATAGTCGAGGTGTGCCGTGCCGAATAAAATCCCAATTGCATGGCCCTCATTTAATTAATCTTGTATTGATCCTTAGAATTCGAGGCGTGCCATTTAGCAAATTTCCATGGCCCTCGCAAAATCAAAACGCGCAGTTGCTTTAGGCGCGTATATTAAATAATATTACCTTCCTAAACTCGGGTGTGCATTTCATGTGACCCAAATCCAAATCTTAACAACGTTGAATAAAATGTATTTCGGATTGTGGGTGCATTTCATGTGACGCGATCCAAAGACATATTTTAGACGACGTTAAAATCTTCTTTAAAAATGAATAAAAGCGGTTTAAAGTAAAAATTCACATAGGTTTGAAAGTGTACTAAAATCAGATATTATGTCACTTATAACTGTTGAGCGACCGTGCTAGAACCACGGAACTCGGGAGTGCCTAACCCCTTCTCCCAGGTTAACAGAATTCCTTACCCGGATTTCTGGTTCGTGACTGTTAAACAGAGTCAAACCTTTTCCTCGATTCGGGATTCAAACCGGTGACTTGGGACACCATAAATCTCCCAAGTGGCGACTCTGAATCTCTTAATAAACGAATCTCGTTTCGATTGTCCTTTAATTGGAAAAAACTCCTTTTATTATACCCTTCGCGGGGTGTATTAGCAAAAAGGGGGTGTGACAATCCCCAAGCCGCAGGTGCGGTTATGACAGTGGTTCAGCAGTTTCAGTTGCAAATCTCAAACTCCAAATCTCCCGTCAACTATCCGAAATCACCCCGAGGCCCCGAAGGCTCAACCAAAAGTACGAACAAGTCATATACCACCATCCAAACTTATACCAATCTTCGAAACACCTAAAACAACATCGAAACAACCAATCAACCACGGATTCAAGCCTAAGAACTCCAAAACTTTCGCATTCTGCTTTTGATCAAAAAGTATATCAAACCTCGTTCAAATGACCTGAATTTTGCACACACATCACATATGATACAACGAACCTATTGCAACTTCCGGAATTCCATTCTGACCCTGATATCAAAATCTCCGCTATCAACCGGAAAATGCCAAAAATCCATTTTCGCTAATTCAAGCCTAAATCTAATCCGGACCTCCAAAACACATTCCGATCACGCTCCTATGTCTCAAATCACCTCTAGAAGCTAACTGAATCATAAAAACCCAATTCCGAGATCGTATGCTCGCAAGTCAGCTTCCGTTGACTTTCCAACTAAAAGACCATCTTAAGAGACTAAGTGTCTTAAACCTTACCAAAACTATTTCGAACACAACATAACCAATAAGATAACACAAAATACAGCTGAACAAGGCATAAAGAAGCAGTAATGGGGGACGGAGCGGTAACTCATGAAACAACCGGCCAGGTCATTACAACACCTCTATGTACACACAAAAGAATTGCTTAAAGCGAACCAAAAATAGTGACAAACAAAAGTATGAAACTACTTTCAGATAGCGAAACAAATTGTACCTGCTCAAACTTGAACGCTAATGCTCCAGTTAAACCAACAAAAACTAAGATTGCAACAGAACAAATATGAGTTATGGGACTCGTAATTGGACGAAAATATATCTCTACACAATGCAAAAAATATAAAAAGCCAGCATGTATAAACAGATAAAATCTGAATTACAAACTTTTTCACAGAGAATCAATCCACAAAATGAAATACTTATCCAACTAGTTTTCGCATTAAGTTGTATGTTTCAGCTAGTTTTTTCACAAAAAAAAAAAAGAGCATCTACATGAGAAACTAAATATCTACACATTGGACAAGTATGTTTCAGCTAGTTTTTCCACACAAAAAAAATGAGCATCTACATGTCAAACCAAATATCTACAAATTGGACAAGTATGTTTCAGCTAGCTCTTCCCTAATTTGGACAGCAGCTAAAAAGGGGAAGCTTCTCTGTTAAAAGAAGTTACAC
The DNA here is from genome assembly GCF_001879085.1 of Nicotiana attenuata. Taxonomy (NCBI): domain Eukaryota; kingdom Viridiplantae; phylum Streptophyta; class Magnoliopsida; order Solanales; family Solanaceae; genus Nicotiana; species Nicotiana attenuata. The sequence goes on from NW_017670274.1 coordinate 120,313, forward strand.
TTTACTACAATCCTTCATAAAAGAGTGACAGACATCAACATTGTTTGTCATATTTATCAGACAAACATAGATAGAATGAGGGCTTTTTTTAGAGTTTTCCCATGTACCGTATTGTTAAAGTACTTGATACAAGATAAGAAATTAGGAAGTAAAGATACCAGAATTTAATTGTCTTATCTCTTTTTGTGTAAAATAAAAAATGACTCCACTTTCAAGATTCATATACTCAATTATTATATTTATTTTAGACCCAAACCCAATCAAAGAATTCATGTATATTATTATTGTTCAAGCTTCCCTAACCAAGTCAGAGAATTGCACAGAAACTGAAACAAGGATGATAATTGTCAGAGTTCTTTAATTCTGGTTAGAGACTTGATGTTCAAATAACTAATTATTGAGAATTTCTATTTTCCTTGAAGAAGCAATATATTTTAGTACTAATAAAATGGGTACAGACGATTCCAATGTAGACGATTGATATAGACGATCCCAACTAGTTTAAGACTTTCTTAAAGACAAGATACAAACAATTCACCTTTCTTGGATAGTAATTCAAGACCCCATAAAAATCTAAAAAAGAATAAGAAACAATTAAGAAAATGCTCCCCTTATAAATTCTTGGGTACACACATGTGAAGCTGGATAATTCAACAAATATTGGAACCTAAAAAGTATGAAGAAAAAAGTTTGACTTTCTTCATCCATGTTCTCTAACTATCAAAAGCTACGACAGAGCAAATAAGAATACTGTATAAATTTACAAACATATAGTTCAGTCCTTAGCTGTATAAAGCCCAAACAATACTTCAAATTCTCATAAATCAGAATTACCCATCAATAGATATACTAAAACGCAACCCTACATCAGAAAGGAAACAACAAGATGAAAAGAACCCTTTTTTCTGTTGACTTAAAAGAAACCAACAAAAAATAGATATACTAAAATGCAAACCCACATGAGTACTTCAGATAATCATAATTCAGAAACGCAAAGTACCATTTTTTCATTAACTTCAAAACACAAACACAAAATTAACCATAAACAAATACAAAACCAAAATCCCACATGAAGGAAGCTTACGAGAAATATATAAATTTAAACAAAAAAACAAAAACCAACCCCATATGAAAAAGTCAACCTTTTCACTCCCACCATCCAACAACAATGAAAAAGCAAACACAAATTAACCATCAAACAAATACAGAAACAAAAGCTCACATGTATAAACTTACAAGAAAATTAAAAAGGCTGCTAAAAATTAAGCCTTCGACCATAAGCATATACTCAAATTGAGACCCACTTTCAAGATTCATATACTCAATTGATTAATTCATGAATGAGGCCCAAAATCAACACCCACAAAGAGTTAGGAAACTTTTTCAATAAGAGTATGTTTATTGATTTTTAGATTTGGAGAAACCCTAAAGGATTAGGCAAGAAGCACTATACATCGGTAGAAAAAGTCAAAAGCAAAAGTATATACTGCTAAATGTGCGAGATAAAATGAACATTATAAGATCAAATGCCAGCAAACCAAGGGCGACTCTAGGGTAAGGCAAGTGAAGCCCTTGCCTTAGGCTCCCAAATAATTAAGGCCCCAAAATAAAAAGTACTACTATATTATTATAAAATATATACTCCATAATTTATATTCATATAATTATTAATAAAAGATTTCAAATTTTAATAATTTTTAATATTTGATAGACGTAAGATTGAGTGAGTGTCACAACCTGAATTTTCCACCCTCGAGAGTCGTGATGGCACCTACTAGTGAAAGCTAGGCAATCCAATCAACTGAGTTATTTGCTTTATTTCCATTTTTAAATTCGTTAACAAGTAAAAGCCAACAGTCAATAATCAACAAAATTTAACAGGCGGAAGAGTTATATTCACAATGTAGTGATGCAGCTAATACCATTCCATAACAAAACTACCCAAGATTTGGTGTCACAACTTCACAGACTGTCTAAGAGTACTACAAATAATGGCCTGAAAGAAATAACAAAAATACTGTCTCTGGGATTACACAAAAGAAACAGGAAAATAGATAGAGGGAGACGCCAAGGCTGCGGACACCTACAGGACTACTTCGGGTTGCCTGATGAACAAGAAACAGCAATCTCACTGCGGTCTGAAGTCTATAGCACTGGGATCTACACAAAAGAGTGCAGAGTGTAGTATCAACACAACCGACCTCATGTGCTGGTAAGTGCCTAGACTAACCTCGGCGAAGTAGTGACGAGGCTAGGACCAGACTACCAAACAAACCTGTGCAGATAAATAATGTACAGCGAAAAATAGAAGCAGAAATATACAATCAAGGATGTGAGGGGGAAACATGCTGCGGGGAAGTATCAGATAGCAACACGAGGAAAACAGTTAAATATCCGGAATACCACAATTCAATTACCAACAAGAATCGAAAAGCCAAACAAGTGCACGACATCACCATTCGTGATTTTACTCTCATCCTCACCATAAAATCAATATAAACTGCACGACATCATCCTTCGTGCTTTTACTCTCATCCTCACTATAAAATCATATAAACTGCACGGCATCACCTTCGTGCTTTTACTTTCATCCTCACTATAAAATCAATATAATCGGCACGGAATGGTACATCGTGCGGCACGACATCACGCTTCGTACTTTAACACTCTCTCACCAAAACAATGTACGGTATCACCCTTTGTGCTTTACACTCTTCCTCACCCAAACAACAAACACAAACAATAAGGGCAATGAATAAATGAATCATAATAAAAATCCCGGCAAGGGAACAATATCAAAATCAAAACATCCCGGCAAGGGTATAACATTAAAAGCAACAACGTCCCGGCAAGGGATCAATACCATAAACCTTTTCTCATTTTCATATTTATCTCACAACTTGCTTACAATTTGAGCCAACGCTCTATAAGGTTCAATTGCCAATTATACTTTCTCAAATGACTGTGCGACTTGAGCCAATGCTTTTCAATATACAAATACCAATATTCTTTCCACAAACCTTGCTCAACAATAGCAATCACCACATTAAACATGAACAATACAACGGAGTCACATAAATCACAACATAAGACTCACGGGCATGCTTGACACCAACGTATAGATACTCGTCACCATGCCAATACGCCGTAGTCAACAAATAACACATAGCATATAAGACCAAACTCCTATTCCCTCAAGCTGAGGTTAGACCAAACACTTACCTCGATGCCACGAACACCGTTCAAGCCTCAACTATCGCTTTACCTCTTGATTCTACCACAAATTTGCTCATATCTAGTCACAAGTTACTTAATTACATCAATGAATGCTAAATGAATCAATTCTAATGCATGGAAATAAGTTTTCAAAAGTTTTTCCCAAAAGGTCAAATATCGACCCTAGGCCCACATGGTCAAAACTCGAGGTTCGAACCAAAACCCGACTACCCATTCACTTACGAACTCAAATATATAATTTATTTTGAAATCGGACCTCAAATCGAGGCCCAAATCCCCAAAATTTAAAAAACCTAGGTTCTACCCAAAACACCCAATTTCCCCATTGAAAATCATCGATTTTGAGCTGAAATCATGTGAAAAGATGTTAAGGATTGAACAAAACTAGTTAAAAATGACTCACAATTGATTTGGAGAAGAAGTCGCCTTTGAAAAATCGCCCTAGAGTGTTTATGTTTTGAGAATATATGAAAAAGGGGTTAAAAATTCGTCTAACTATGGATTTCACATGTCTCTGATGTCGCAATTGCGTCAAGGGTTCGCAATTGTGAACCACTCAGACTGCAGCTTTCGCAAATGCAAAAATTATGTCGCATTTGAGACCTGGCCAAAAATCATGTAGCCTTCGCATTTGCGATAAAATGATCGCCTTTATGATAAAGACAGTTTTCAGGTCTTCTTCGCATTTACGATAAACCTGTCGCAAATGCGATGTCGCATTTGCGATGGATGAGTCGCATTTGCGACAACTGGCCAAAGGGGAAACATCACATTTGCGATGAATTCCTCGCATTTGCGAGGTTGGCTGGCCTGGGCTATGTTCGCATTTGTGACACAGCCTTCGCATTTGCGAACTCGCAATCGCGAGCCAGGCTTCGCAAATGCGAAGCCTGCAGGCCTGCAATAGAACAGCTGAAACCTGGAATTCTCCCAAGTCCAATTCTACTCCGTGGCCTATCCAAAACTCACCCGAGCCCTCGGGCCTCCAAACCAAACATGCACACCAACCTAAAAACATCATACGGACTCGCCCGTGCATTTAAATTGCCAAAATAACATCAACAACTATGAATTTTGCATCAAAATCATGAAAGCACTTAAGAACATCAAATTTCAAATTTTTCTCAAATAAGGTCCGTTTCACGTCATTTCAAGTCCGTTTCTTACCAAATTTCACAGACACATCTTAAATCACATATAAGACCTGTACCGGGCTCCAGAACCAAGATACGTGCCCGATACCATCAAATTTCAAACACATTTCATTTTCATAAACTCATATATTTTCCAGAAAACAATTTTCTTTAAAAATTTATTTCCCGGGCTAGGGACCTCGGAATTCGATTCCGGGCATACGCCCAAGTCCCATATTTGCTTACGGACCTCTCAGGATCGTCGGAACATGGAAGCGGGTCCGTGTACTCAAAATGTTGATCGAAGTCAACTTAAATTCATTTTAAAGGCAAAATTCATTATATTTCATAGATTTTCATATAATGGATTTCCGGCTATGCGCAAGGACTGCACACACAAATCGAGGTAAGGTAAAAAGGAGGTTTTTAGGCCTCAAAATATTGAATTTGTCTCTAAAACAAGTGATGACTTTTTGGGTCAGAAGGAAGTACCTGAGTCGGGGAAAAGATTGGGATAACGGCTGCGCATATCGGACTCGGACTCCCAGGTCGATGCCTCAGCAGGCTGACCTTTCCACTGAACACGAACAGAAGGAAAACACTTCGACCTCAACTGACGAACCTGCCGATCTAGAATAGCTACCGGCTCCTCCTCATATGACAAGTCCTTGTCCAACTGGACAGTTGTAACGACCCGACCCGTCGTTACGGGAGTTACCGCCCCGTTTTCCCCATTTTATGCTTCTATATGTTTCATTATACGTGTTTGGAGAATTTGAAGTAATTCGGATAGAGCTTGGTTAGAAATGAGACAATAAGGTTAATTTGGAAAAGTCAACCGAATGTTGACATATGAGTTAGAAGGCTCGGAATGGATTTCCGATGATTCGACCAGTTTCGGGGGATGATTTGTCACTTTGGAGCGCAATCGGAAATGAATTTGGAGGTCCGGTGTAGAATTAGGCTTGAATTGGCTAAGGTTGGATTTTGGCGAATTCCGGATGGTAGGTGAGATTTTGATTCGAGGGTCGGAATGGAATTCTGAGAGTTGCAGTAGCTCCGTTAGGTGATTTTGGATATGCGTGCAAAGTTTCAGATCATTCGGAGGTGTTTAGGTCGGGTTTTAGATCAAATGCAAGTTTCGGAAGTTTTAGTTTAACTTAGGCTTGAATCTGTGGTAATTCGATGATTTTGGTGTTTATGATAGTGTTTTTATGTTACGAGCAAGTTTGAATAAGGTCTTGGGGTGTGTTGGTGCTATTGGTTGAGGTCCCGGGGGCCTCGGAGTGATTTCGGGTGGTTAAACGGAGAATCTTGATGTTTGTTGCAGGTCTGGTGCACCTGGCTTCTGGTATTTCCGCATCTGCGGAAAAGGAGCCGCAGAAGCGGTTCCGCAGATGCGGCTAAGAGATCGCATAAGCGGTCCATGAGGGACCGGGGTAATTCCACAAAAGCGGACGGGGTATCGCTTCAGCGTGTCCGCATAGGCGAAAACGAGGCCGCAGAAGCGGAATGGTGAGATCCGCAGAAGCGGATGGTTGGGCGCAAAAGCGGAAGGCCAAGGATTTAATGAAAAACCGCATAAGCGGTCATATGGCCGCAGAAGCGGTCCCGCATAAGCGAAAGCGGGACCACAGAAGCGAAAATCGCTGGGCGACAGAAGGGTTTTAAAATAATATTTCATCCGCGACCCTTTCATATTTTTCCTCCATTGTTGACGTTCTTAAGAGCTTTGAACAAGGAAATTTGAGGGTTTTGACTGAGAATCACTTGGAGGTAAGTTCCTTGGCCTAAATATTCGAATTTATGGTAGAAATTACATGTAAATTGTAGAAAATTCATCAAAAAACGGGTCAGGCTAGGGCTTGGAAAGCTGTAATGTAAAAATGGAATTTGGAGGGTCAAACGAGCTCCGATTTTGGTAAACTTTATATGCACGGACTCGTGGCGAAACGAGGAATCTGTTGGTGTGATTTTCGGAATTTTTCGAGAAGTGGGCCCGGGGCTCGGGTTTTACCAACTTCGTGAATTTTAGTACTTTTCGAGTATTTTGATTGGGTTATGTTTCTTTAATCCATATTTATGTATTCTTTGTGATTTTGACTAGATTCGACGCGCGAGGAGGTCGATACGAAAGGAAAAGGCATTGCGGACCATTCTACGGCCGGATATAGGTGAGTAGTTGGTGTATATGATGGCCTGAGGGTTTGAAACCCCGACTTATCACATTGTGACTCTATTGTAGGGCGTGACCCGCACCCCATGGCAGGTGCGGGATTGGTTATGACTGGGGATCGAGACTTAATCCATCCCGAACAAGAATATTTTTATATTGGCGACTGATACGCACCCTGTACTGAATATATCTGGGCTTATTGTCGTGTTTGGGGCCTTGTGCCGATCTGTAGCATCCTTAGAGGATGAATGTCATTGTGATAGCTTGTTTTGTATAATCATTGATCTCAGTCCTGTGTTTAATCACTGTTGTGAAACGCTAAGTCACTTTTCCTGAAGCTAAATATCTAAAGTATTTTCTTCTTAATAAATTGGAAATTGAGAAATTAATTGAATCTGTTACGTGACTCATATGCATATTGTGGACTGAGTATGGATCGGGTTGCACGCCGCAGCGAATGATATGATTATATTGCGCTTGGGCTGAAGGAGCCCCTCCGGAGTCTGTACACACCCCCAGTGAGCGCCGTCGATGTTAAATGGATCGGGCTACGCGCCGTAGCGGTCATGTGCATTGCATTGCATCTTTACACTATACTTGACTGACATATTTTGAGTTGTTTTGCTGTTAGTTCGTAGTTAGGTGTTGGACTGTTAGTTTTAGCTTTACTTTGTGGCATTTCGTGGATTTCTTATCTTCAGACTTTTATATGCTTATTACTCACGGAGTCGGTAGTACTCACCCCTACTCCCTGCACGTTGTGTGCAGATTCAGGTACACCGGAGGCTTAGCTGAGCAGTCTTTGTTTCCCAGAGCTTATCAGAGTTGTTGAGGTAGCTGCTTGACGTTCGCAGGACCTGACTACTCTTCCTATTTCAGTTTTATCTATATATACATTTCCAGACTTGAGTATTTTCGTTCAGATATTGTTATTCAGATTGTTTTAGAGGCTCTAGACTCGTGACCCCAGGTCTTTGGGAGCGTTTTATCAGACTTCGTATTTTTCTCAGTATTATTCTATTATAAATATTGGATTATTATTCTAAAACTATTATAATCTCTTTAGATTGTCGGTTTGAGGTTTACGGTTGATTTGGGAACGATTGTGGTCTGGCTTGCCTAGCAATGTATGTTGGGCGCCATCAAGACCGGGTTTGGGGTCGTGACAACAGTGCTGAAATATAACACGTGGGATGTATCGCCGTGGTACTTCCGAAGCATGGACACATAAAACACTAGATGTGCTGCTGATAAGCTCGGCGGCAACTCAAGTCTGTAAGCCACCTCTCCCACTCGATCAAGAATCTAAAACGGGACAATAAACTTAGGGCTAAGCTTGACCTTCTTCCCAAATCTCATCACGCCCTTCATAGGCGACACTCGAAGCAATACCCGCTCACCGACCATGAATGCCAAATCTCGAACCTTACGATCGGCATAACTCTTTTGCCTGGACTGAGCTGTACGAAGCCTATCTTGAATGATCCTGACCTTGTCCAAGGCATCCTGTACTAGATCCGTACCCAACACCGAGCCTCTCCCGGCTCAAACCATCCAACCGGCGACCGACACCGCCTACCATATAAAGCCTCATAAGGAGCCATCTGGATACTCGACTGGTAGCTGTTGTTATAGGCAAACTCCGCTAAAGGAAAGAACTGATCCCATGAGCCTCCAAAGTCAATGACACAAGCTTGAAGCATATCCTCCAAAATCTGAATAGTCCGCTCGGACTGCCCGTCCGTCTGAGGATGAAACGATGTGCTCAACTCCACCCGTGCGCCCAACTCTCACTGAACTGCTCTCTAGAAATGTGAGGTTAACTGCGTACCTCGATCCGATATGATAGACACGGGCACACCATGAAGGCAAACAATCTCCCGGATATAGATTTCAGCTAACCTCTCAAAAGAATATGAGACTGCCACAGGAATGAAATGCGCTGACTTGATCAGCCTATCAACAATGGCCCACACTGCATTGAACTTCCTCTGAGTCTGTGGGAGTCAAACAACGAAGTGCATAGTGATACGCTCCGACTTCCACTCAGGGATCTCAATCTTCTGGAACACACCACCAGGCCTCTGATGCTCGTACTTAACCTGCTGACAATTCAAACACCGAGCCACATACGCAACAATGTCCTTCTTTATTCTCCTCCATCAATAATGCTGCCAAAAATCCTGATACATCTTGGCGGCGCCCGGATGAATAGAGTACCGGGAACTATGGGCCTCCTCTAGAATCAACTCTCGAAGTCTATCAACATTAGGCACACAAATACGACCCTGCATCATCAAAACTCCATTATCTCCTAGTGTGACCTGCTTGGCATCTCCGTACCACCATGTCTCTGAGAACACATAAATGAGGATCATCATACTGCCGATCTCGGATACGCTCCAATAAAGAAGAGCGAGCAACTATGCAAGCTAATACACGGCTGGGCTTAGAAACATCCAACCTCACAAACTGATTGGCCAAAGCCTGAACATCCAAAGCAAGCGGTCTCTCACCGATCGGAATATAAGCAAGACTGCCCATACTGGCTGACTTCCTACTCAAAGCATCGGCCACCACATTGGCCTTTCTCGGATGATATAAGATGGTGATATCATAGTCTTTCAACAGCTCCAACCACCTTCTCTGCCTCAAGTTTAGCTCCTTCTGCTTGAATAAGTACTACAGACTCTTTTGATCCGTGAACACCTCACATGCCACGCCATACAGATAATGCCTCCAAATTTTCAGCGCGTGAACAATGACTGCTAACTCCAAATCATGAACCGAATAGTTCTTCTCATGAATCTTCAACTGGCGCGAAGCATAAGCAATGACCTTGCCATCCTGCATCAACACCGCACGAAGTCCAACACGAGATGCATCACAATAAACGATGTAAGGCCCTGAACCTGTGGGCAAAACCAACACTGCTGCCGTAGTCAAAGCTGTCTTGAGCTTCTGAAAGCTCGCCTCACACTCATCTAACCATCTGAACTAGGCACCCTTCTAGGTCAACCTGGTCATCGGGGCTGCAATAGATGAAAACCCCTCCACAAACCGACGATAATAGCCCGCCAAACCCAAGAAACTCCGGATCTCTGTAGCTGATGTGGGTCGAGGCCAGTTCTTGACTGCCTCTATCTTCTTTGGATCTACCTGAATACCCTCTGCTAAAACCACATGACCCAAGAAAGCAACTGAACTCAACCAAAACTCTCACTTCGAAAACTTAGCATACAACTCACAATCTCTCAGAGTTTGAAGAACCACTCTAAGATGCTGCTCATGCTCTTCCTGGCTGCGGGAATAGGTCAAAATATCATCTATGAAGACTATCACGAACGAATCCAAGTAAGGCCTGAACACTCGGTTCATCAGATCCATAAAAGCTGCGGGGGCATTTGTCAACCCGTATGACATCACCAAGAACTCATAATGCACGTACCGAGTGCGGAAGGCTATCTTAGGGACATCGGATGCCCTAATCCTCAACTGATGGTAGTCAGATCTCAAGTCGATCTTAGAAAACACTTGGGCACCCTGAAGCTGGTCGAACAAATCATCAATCCTCGGAAATGGGTACTTATTCTTGATTGTGACCTTCTTCAATTGCCGGTAATCTATACACATTCTCATCGATCCGTCCTTCTTCTTGACAAACAACACCGGCGCACCCCACGACGAGACACTGGGCCTAATGAAGCCCTTATCAAGCAAGTCTTGCAACTGCTCCTTCAACTCTTTCAACTCAGGTGGGTCCATACGATATGGCAGAATAGAAATGGGCTGAGTGCCCGGTACCAAATCAATGCAAAAGTCAATATCCCTGTCGGGTGGCATACCCGGCAGGTCTAAAGGAAATACCTCAGGAAACTCACGAACAACAGGCACAGAATCAATAGAAGGAACCTCAGCACTAGAATCACGAACATAGGCCAAATAGGCCAAACACCCCTTCTCGACCATACACCGAGCCTTCATATACGAGATAACACTACGGGTAGAGTGACCAGGAGTCCCTTTCCACTCTAAACGAGGTAGACCCGGTAAGGCTAAGGTCACCGTCTTGGCATGACAATCCAAGATGGCGTGGTAAGGTGATAACCAGTCCATCCCCAATATGACATCGAAATCAACCATGTCTAGAAGAAGCAAATCTACACGAGCCTCAAGACCCCCAATCATAACTATACATGAACGATGGACTCGATCTACCGTAATAGAATCAGCCACCGGTGTAGACATATAAACATGAGCACTCAAGGAATCACTAGGCATAACCAGATACAGTGCAAAATGAGATGACACATAGGGGCTCCAAACCAAACATGCACACCAACCTAAAAATATCGTACGGACTCGCTCGTGCATTCAAATCGCCAAAATAACATCAAAAACTATGAATTTAGTATCAAAATGATGATATCACTTAAAAACATCAAATTTCCAATTTTTCTCAAATAAGGTCCGATTCACGTCATTTCAAGTTCGTTTCTTACCAAATTTTACTTACTCATCTTAAATCACATATAAGACCTGTACCGGGCTCCGGAACCAAGATACGGGCCTGATACCATCAAATTTCAAACACATTTCATTTTCAAAAACTCATATATTTTCCAGAAAATAATTTTCTTTAAAAATTCATTACTCGGGCTAGGGACCTCAGAATTTGATTCCGGGCATACGCCCAAGTCCCATATTTTCTTACGGACCTCTCGGGATCATCGGAACATAGATTTGGGTCCATTTACTCAAAATATTGACCGAAGTCAACTTAAATTCATTTTAAAGGCAAAATTCATTATCTTTCACAGATTTTCATATAATGGCTTTTCAGCTATGCGCTCGAACTGCACGCAAATTGAGGTAATGTAAAAAGGAGGTTTTTAGGCCTCGAAATACTGAATTTTTTTCTAAAATAAGTGATGACTTTTTGGGTCATCACAGTGAGTTAATTGGAAAAACATTTCTCACTAAATTAAATAATATATTTACCTTCTCATCAATTTTATTTTTCTTTCTTTACGTATAGTCCATTTTCATGGTTCTTACGATTTTACTTTTTAATTTCAACTCCGATTCTGTAAATTAACTATTTCTTTTGGTCACATTTGATTGAACCACATACTAGAAAGCAAGTTCTTTTGTGTCTCATCTTTTTTAACTAAGAAATTCCCGAGGCAAATGTCGCAAGGTTCAAAACATGATGAATAATGGGCTCACCCATTACCATTTTTAGTTAAGGGAAGAATTCAATACCGTATGACGTGCGCCTAACTAATACATCATGAGTTGTTCTCTCACCACTATATCAAAGTATTGTAGGTTTTTTTTGTGTCCAATATTATATGAATTTTATAAAAGACGTTTCAGTGTCTTTTTAATATATTTTGGTTTAGGCCACCAGTTTTGTTGAGCCGCCCCTCATTGACAATCAACAATTATTTACAGACTACTGCCCCACTATGCTCTTGTCATTGTTGCCTTTAAAGCCTTTAATGCTCTTGTCATTGTTGCCTTATTTTAAGTGAGACTCTATAAATTTTATTGAGAATGCCAGGGGTGAATAAGTGGCTCTAGTAGGAGCCTAGTAAAGCCTTGATTTAAGGTCCCCAAAATTTTTAATAATGGATTTTATAACTTTATTTCAAATTAGAATATTTAATAGTTTGTAAGAAAAAATAAATAAAGTACCAAAAAAAATTTAAAAAAGGAAAAGAAAGGTGTCTACTCTTAAATAATAAAAATATTTTTAAAACTTTGAATTAAACTACTTAAATCTTCATATTAGTAAATATATTTTCTACAACAATATCAAAGGTAACATATTGCAAATACATGTCTAATATCTCATTTATTTAAATTTTCCTTTCCTAATATAAATAATAATATTACTATGTAAAGTTAAAGACTATGTCATTTGAGAATATATGCTATAAACAAGAAGTATGAAAAAAAATGGCAAGATTATTTTTTTTGCATATATGAGAGGGACATAGTAGAGATGTGAGTAGCAAAATACCATTCATAGACATGGACCAAAAAACAAACTGGAAACATACTCAAAGCTTCCATACATATCAAACGAGAGAATTGTGTGCCAGAATTGTCTAGTATTTTTTTAGTTAGATTGTTGTGTTTGAATTATTTGGTACAAAATATGTCTCTTGTTGACCTTTGGACATTATACATGGTTCAGGGATATACCTCAAATTAAGCCCCTTTTTGGCGGGCGGGTCTAAATAAAATCCTGTTGCAAGAAAAATAAATTAGCGAGAGGAATTAGTGAGAAGTAAAAGAGTGAATACGTCAAACTTACCCATTTACTTCTTAATATGATGCATGATCCTCAAAATAAAGAGAAATTTAGAAACAATTGAGACATATTGTAACCTAGAAGTAAATTAGTATGCTTAAAATCATACACTTTATAATCACCCAGACCCAGGCTTTGATCAGCATTTGACAAATAGATACTATCATATTTGAACGCCACGAGTCAATGGGATAATTCATTTTCTCCTTTTGCCAACTCATAATATGAGTTGGCTATAATACTAGGAAATTCGGCCTCCAGCTCCACAATGGCTTCATCAGCAAATTTGTTGTGAGCTAAATAGTTTCTACCAAACACAACAATTCCACATGTTTTGGCGTACCAAACATTTTCCTTCTTAAAATAATAGCAGTTCGTTAATGATGATGAGGGCCGTATAACAACTCTCTTTCTCCAGTCAGGAATATAGACATCCATGTTGAAGATTTCGCGACGATCGACCTTAGCTATTTTAAGTGTTGCTGAAAGTATGTCAAGGAAGAGACCTTTTGTGGAATTGGTCCGGAATACGGGAGAATCAAATGGCCACTCAGAATACTCTATGTAAAATAAACAAAGACAAACATAAGTATTACTATATACGAAAACCGAAGCAAAAATACAACACTAAATACATTATTGTTTATGCAGCACAATTTCTTACTTTATTCCATTTGATGTCTGAGTTTACATAATTTGGTAAAACGTGACGATAAAAATGCTGAAGGATTTGTCTTGTAGTGTAATCAAGCTGAAGTTATTTAGTTCATATGTAAAAACTTCAGGACTAAATAACCTGAAGTTTTTATTATGGATTCAATAGTTTTGTCGTAAAATTTTTAAAAAACTTCAGCACGAGGTGCTGAAGTTGTTTAGTTCATATGTAAAAACTTCAGTACTAAATAAGCTGAAGTTTTTATTCTAGATTCAATAGTTTTGTCGTAAAGCTCTTTTAAAAACTTCAGCACGAGGTGCTGAAGTTGTTTAGTTCTTCTTTAAAAACTTTAGCAAAACGAGCTGAAGTATTCCTCCTGCACTTGGTAAAACTAAAATATAAATTAATATTACATATTGCACAAAAACTTCTGATGTTTTATACTTCAATACCACACAAGAGGGGGGGGGGTGATTTTTGTGGTGACCAATTATTCGTTTAAACTGATTATGGAAAGACCTGGTTCTTCTATGTGTTCCAACTACTACTGTTGCGGAATAATAAATGTAGAAAGTAAAGAACACAAGTACTTTTACGTGGAAAACATCCGGCTCTAAAGGTGAAAAAACCACGACCTACTACTCAGTAGGATTTTCCCCAACACATCACTAAATCACTAAGCCAAAACAGCATTTACAAAACTCTTTGTAAACCTAAGGATTACCTGTAATCCCGTCGTAGCAACCAAACTCTAACTGTTGCGACAACTTCAAGTTAACTCTAACTTGAATACTCAAAGTACCTTTATAATTGCTTCTAGATAAAGATGAAAAGAACAATATGAAAACACCTACTATAATTGAACTAGAAATAAAGAAAGACACATAAAATTCTTTATAGAGCTGGTTCTTCAATGTGGTTCATGTAACTTCAGGTTTGCACACTTGAATCACACACGAACTGGTTGCAAAAAGCCTTGCTATTTTTCTCTCAATTCACGTTTAACTTATGTGTTTTTGTGCAACCTTGTAATGTGAGAACATCCTGCAATTTATAGAGTTAGTAGATGATGAAATAACTAGAGTTCTGATGCAACTCTTCCTTGGTGGAAGAGTTTTAATTGATTTCTACTTCTAACTTCTTCCCTATCTTGGATAGAGTTCTCTTTGATTAAGGAGTCCTTCTCCTTATCAATTATGCAACCTTTTCGATCTGGAGATACTAAATACACCAAATTAAGCTTATCTCCTTCATGTGCAACCCACATGCTCGAATCTGCCCATTTTTGTGCACCTGAGGGATGGACCTGCGGGATTGACCTAGTTCATCTCTGAGTTCCTTTGTCAATCGTCAAAACTTAACCTTTACTCGGGCCAACAAATTTCCCCTTTTTGATGATGACAAACTCTGTGCATTTCATACACTTAGGCCTTGCTAGAACTCAGCTCAACATCAATGCAAAGCTAGAAATTTTTCACTTATCACCAAGGACCAGGTACATTAGGTTATAAACATCACTGTTCAAAGTGTAAAGCACAACCTTTTTCCCCCTTTTGGCATTATTAAAAAGTTGCATAAAAACTGTGAGATAACCAGATTTTAAAGATTATTCATAGCCACTAGGGCTACTTCAAATGCAATCATGGATTAGTCATCATAGATCAAGCTAAGAATTTTTACCATCAACGAAATATAAACAAACAGTTAGAGCAAAAGACAGTGAATTTCATTGATGATTGATAAAATTCTACCATGAAGCATAAGAAGAAATAAAAATACTGGAAACATGAACAAAAGAAACAAAGAGTCCTGAACTGGGTCACTGGTTGATTTACACTAGGCTAGGAAGCTTAAGTCTTGGAAGAACTAGGTGTTTGGTTTTTGACTTGGAGGAGTTTTAGCATACCTTGAAGCATGCCATCATTCTTCTCTTTTTCTCTTGCAAGCTCAGTTCCTCTCTTAGTCTCCACCTCAACCAACCTCTTCTCAGCCTTTTAATCTCAGCATCCTGAGCCCCACTTTCTTGCACCAAGGCTCTGACCTTGCTATTCACTAGTACCTTTTTGGATAAACTAGGTTCTTTAAGAGTGACATTGACTTCATAATCACAAGCAATTAGAGTATTAACCCAAAAATGATCCATGCTTGTACTAACGTCCCACTTTTTCATAGGTACATTGAAATGTGCAAGCACGGTTGTTAGAATGAAGCCATAAGGAATGCTATGAGTTTTGGTTCCATTGATAACTCTATCCAGAAGCTGGATTATAGCTTTCAGTCACTTTCGTCAGCTGGTCTGCGAGGGTTTCCTCTATAGATGAACCAGGTTCATCTCCCCAAACAACCATTGCACATGCGTCTTTGGTTAAACTCACAGAGTGGGTGAAGAGTCAGCCATTCTTGTCCCCTTTCCCCTTAAAGTACTCCTAGCACCCTTGCTCTCCTTTTTTTTTTCATTTTTACCACCAACGTCTCTAGATTCTGTAGTCTCAACACCTGCTATAGATCCTACAAATCTATTTTCCAAATTTGCAGCAACTTTAGAAATTGTCTCAGGAGAAACTTTAGAATCAGAAGGTACCTGTTCAATTTCGGAAGAACCACTTTCTTCCCCCTGAGTAGCAGACTTAAAAGAATCTAGGTAGTTTAATACGGTTAGGAGTCTTGAACGTAACTAGTTCACTTGTAACGGATAAGTTCAGAAGAACTTTGGTGTTTGGTAGGACTCTGCTCATGATCCAAATATAGTTATTTCAAATTATGCAGAGTGTAGAAAACATACCATGTTATCTTGATGAACCAGGTTCTTCACTGATAATTCTATTTTGTAAGTCTAAATTTGCCAAAATAGATGTCACGACCCATTTTCCATAATAGGTCATGATGGTGCCCAACACCATTGCCGGGAAAGCCAACGCGGAAATATAAATAAGTTCTCATTTTACTTTTACGAAATAATTGCAGCCATTTCTTAAATTAAGGTTAAACTAAGTAATAACCAGTAATAAACCAAAATAATTGTACAAATCCCAAAAAAAAAGAATAGTCTACTAATGTGTGTGCTAAGACCTGATGTCACAAGTTGTGGGCAACTAGCAGAATATACAAAATAATATCTCTATCCTACTGTCTGAAATAGAATAGGCAGTCAAAAGTAAGAAAAGACTCCATCAAGCTGCTATCGGCACAGGAAGGGAACCAGCTCACCCTGGAAGTCTCAGACTACGATCAGGGACGCGCACCGGTCTGATAGCCAGATGAACCTGCCTTAGAGCCTGTACAATTAAGTACGCAAGCGTAGTATGAGTACATAAACAATATGTACCCAGTATGTATCCCGTCTAATCTCGAAGAAGTAGAGACGAGAGGTCGACTTGATATCTACTAGGGTCAATTTTTATAATATGAGATTATGCCAGGCATGAAGGTCACAATTAGATAACAGTCGAAATAATGATTTATAAGTCATGTCATTTTAATATCATAGTTAATCATCTAGAATTCAAACTATTAATCAGGAAAGTCACCAATAATAATTCACATAAATATCATGCGCACATTATGCGAGGTCGACGGACTGATCCAATAGAAAAGACATTGTGCACTGCCAGAGGGTCGAACGGCGCGAACCATAGATGCATCTATTTCTACCGAGGCGATCGGCCTGAGCCAAAAATATCAATTATCAATAGAAAAATACAATAAGGCACATTTATATTCAAATCAACTCATACAAGTGCTCAACAATGTATATGTTCATTTATGTTCATTTCCAGTTTTCTAACATATCCTAAATGATCACATTAGCAGGAAGGCATATAACATTTTGCAAATATAGCATGATACGGGCCCTAAACTACCCGGACATTTAGCATGATAGTAGCTACGTACGGACTCTCGTCACCTAGTGCGTACGTAGCCCCCGCATTTAGTGGCAAATTATACAATTATTACTCCTATGGGGACAATTCCCTCTTACAAGGTTAGAAAGGAGACTCACCTCGCTCCAAGTGCACTTCCAATATCAAGAACGAGCCCGAACTCTCAATTTGGAGCAGAACGATCCGAAGCTAGTTAAATGGGGTAAGAACTAGTCAATAAAAGCTCACAAGATCACATTCCAACTATTGACACAATTTCCCAACCTTAAACACGAGTTTCCTAAAATCCGACCCCGGGACCACGTGCCCGGGTTCCGAAATTTTATGAAGGAAGTTGTTCTTTGTAACCTAGGATCAATAATATATGATTCTACTTCATTTCATAAAAAAATTTGTGGAAAAATCTAAGTTTTATCAAAACCCTAGGTTTTGCTCTAATCCCATGATTTTAACTTAATTTTAGTGTTTTAATCTACCTAAGACACAAGCATTAAACTAGGAATAGATAGAATAAAATTACCTCAAGATGCTAAGTGGTAGGCTTCTCTCAAAAGCTTCAAAATCGCCCAATGGAGGAGTGAAAAATGCCAAAAATGACTTAGAACCCGTATTAAATGAAGCTCACCGCTTCAGTGATTTCCGCATCTGCGGCTAGGGGACCGCATCTGCGGTTCCACTTCTGCGAGAAATAGGCCGCATCTACGGAATAGGCCAACCGGGCTGGGACCACTTCTGTGGTATTGAAGCCGCTTCGGCGTAGCCGCTTCTGCGGATTTGGGCCTGGCCTGCCTTGGTCGCATCTATGAAAGGACGACCGCTTCTGCGGTCTCGCATCTGCGGCTGACCAACCGCAGGTGCGGTATGACATAAACCAGATGCTTCAGCCCTTTTCAACTTTTCCAACTTAACTCGAGCCTCGTCCGATTGACGCTCAGGGCTCCCGAGCCCCGCCTGAACATACCGACAAGTCTGTGATCATGAAATAAACATGCTCGAACTTTCGGAACGCCCGAAACAACGCTAAATCTAAGAATCACCCCCTAAAACCAATTGAATCAAACTTATGAGATTCAAGTTCCTAATTCTCCTCTAACGAGCCGAAACACACTTAAACTACTCGGATTGACACCAAATTTTGCGGGCAAGTCTTAAATGTTATATCGGACCTGTACCGGGATCCGAAACAAACATACGAGCCTGATACCCATGTGATCAATCATTATTTAGTTTCTTTAAATCCTTAGAATTTCATTTTAACAATTTCCAATAAAAATTCATTACTCGGGCTAGGGACCTCGAAATTCGATTCCGGACATACGCTCAGGTCCCATATTTTCCTACGGACCCTCCGGGACCGTCAAAACACAAATCCGGGTCCGTTTGCTAAAATTTTTGACCAAAGTCAAACTTAGCCTTTTAAGGAAATCTTAAGGAATTAAGTGAGCCTATTTCAACCCAAACTCTTCCAAAACCCGAACCAACCATCCCCACAGGTCGTAAATTAGATAAAGCAAGCACGAGAAGTTTTATTTGGGGGAACGGGGTTCTAAAAATTAAAATGACCGGTTGGGTCGTTATATTCTCCACCTCTTAAACAAACGTTCGTCCTCGAACGGACATAGAAAAGTACCTGAGGTGCCGAATAAGTGTGGATATCTGCTCCGCATGTCCTCCTCGGACTCCCAGGTCGCCTCCTCGACTGGTTTGCCCCTCTACTGAATCTCACCGCTGAAATCCTCTTGAATCTCAATTGGCGATCCTGTCTATCAACAATGGCAACTGGCTCCTCCTCATAACCCAAACTCTCATCCAAATGAATAGTACTGAAGTCCAACACATGGGACAAGTTGGCATGATACCTCCGGAGCATGGACACGTGGAAAAGCGGATAAACTCCTAATAATCTGGGGGGTAGAGCAAGCTCGTAGGCAACCTCCCCAACTCGCATCAACACCTCAAATGGGCCAATGAATCGTGGGCTCAACTTGCCCTTCTTCCCGAACCTCATAATCTCCTTCATTGGAGAGACTTTCAAAAGAACCTTCTCGCTAACCATGAATGATACATCACGTGCCTTCTGATCCGCATAACTCTTTTGTTTGGACTGAGCTGTGCAAAGCCTTTCCTGAATCAACTTCACCTTATCCAAGGCATCTTTCACCAAGTCTGTGCCATATAACTTAGCCTCACCAGGCTCAAACCACCTGATAGGAGAATGACATCGCAACCCATACAAGGCCTCAAATGGAGCCATCTCGATGCTGGACTGGTAGCTGTTGTTATAAGCAAACTCTGCCAAAGGCAAGAACTGATCCTACTGCTCTCCAAAGTCAATCACACATGCTTTAAGCATGTCCTCCAAGATCTGAACTGTCCGATCCGACTGCCCGTCGGTCTGTGGATGAAATGATGTGCTATGCTCCACGCGAGTCTCCAACTCACCCTGAACAGCTCTCTAGAAATGAGAAGTGAACTGAGGGCCTCTATCTGATATAATGGAAATAGGCACACCGTGCAACCAGACTATCTCCCGAATGTAAATCTGAGCCAATCTCTCTGAAGTGTAAGTAGTCACAACCGGTATAAAGTGTGCCGACTTGGTCAAACTATCCACAATGACCCACACTGCATCAAACTTCCGCAAGGTCCGGGGCAACCCAACTATGAAATCCATGGTAATGCGCTCCCACTTCCACTCTGGTATAGGCATCTGCTGAAGTAGGCCGCCCGGCCTCTGGTGCTCGTACTTGACCTGCTGGAAATTCAAACACCTAGCCACATACTCCACTATGTCCTTTTTCATCCCCCGCCACCAGTAATGCTGCCTCAAATCACGATACATCTTCGTAGCACCCGAATGAATGGAATACCGCGAACTGTGAGCCTCCTCCAGGATTCTCTCTCTTAGACCATCAACATTAGGAACACATAAGCGACTCTGGAGTCGTAGAACACCATCCTCACCAATAGAGGCCTCCTTGACACCACTCTGCAGCACTGTCTCTCTAAGAATCGCCAAGTGGGGATCATCGAACTGCCAGGCCTTGATCTATCCCAATAACGAAGACTGAGCAACAACACACGCAAGAACTCGGCTGGGCTCTAAAATATCTAGCCTCACAAGTCTGTTAGCCAAGGACTGGATGTCCAAAGCTAGTGGCATGTCCCCTGCCGGAATGAATGCCAAGCTACCCATACTCTCCGCATTCCTGCTTAAGGTTGCCCGGATGATAAAGAATGGTGAAGTCTTCAGTACCTCTAGCCACCTACGCTGCCTCAAATTGAGATCCCTCTGCTTGAACAAATGCTGTAACCTGCGATGATCAGTATAAACCTCACATGAAACCCCATACAGATAATGCCTCCATATCTTGAGAACATGAACAATCGCGGCCAACTCTAAATCGTGCACAGGATAATTCTTCTCATGAATCTTCAGTTGGCACGAAACATAAGCAATAACTCGCCCCTCCTGCATCAATACACACCCCAATCCAACGCGTGAAGCGTCATAATATACCGTATACATCCTTGAACCGAAAGGCAACAGAAGAACTGGTGCTGAGTCAAGGCTGTCTTGAGCTTCTGAAAGCTCGCCTCACAATCATCGAAGCAATGGAAAGAAGCACCCTTCTGGGTCAATCTAGTCAGAGGTGACACAATAGATGAAAAGCCATGCACGAATCGCCTGTAATAGCCTGCTAACCCCAGGAAGCTCTTAATCTCGGTCATTGAAGTAGGACGTGACCAACTCTAAACTGCATCAATCTTCTTGGGGTCCACCTTAATGCCCTCTCCGGACATAATATGCCCCAAGAATGCCACTGACTCTAGCCAGAACTCACAATTGGAGAACTTAGCATAAAACTTCTGCTCTTGCAAGGTTTGAAGCACTACCCTCAAATGCTGCTCGTGCTCCCCCAGGCTACGGGAGTATATCAAGATGTTGTCAATGAAGACGATGACAAAGGAATCAATATAAGGCCTGAACACTCTGTTCATCAAGTCCATAAATGCTGCTGGGGCATTAGTCAAGCCAAAGGACATCACCAGAAACTCATAATTTTAGACATGTGATTTTTGACCCTCCCCAAGCTTTTTTATATTTTAGCATGTAAATATTTAATTTAGGCCTAATATCACTATTTCAATTAATTGTGACTCTTTTACTTTATTTTAATCGAAGAAAAATAAAAATTACAAAAAGTAGTTTCATTAATTTGTTGTAGTCATTTTTAATCTTGAAAAATACCAAAAAAATAGTTTATTTTAACGGTCAATCTTATTTTAATAGTTATTTTTATTTAAGTAGGATTGATTAATAAATAAGGTAGGATTTTAGTCTTGTTCACCGAAAAATAAAATTTGGGCTTAATAGACCCATTTTTAAGCCTAAATTTTGGCCAAGCCCATAATTCCTAAACCCATAACCCTTAACCTACAAAAACCCGACAAAGAGCTAGACCCTACACCCCAAAAAGAACGGCTGACACTTCTCCTACATCTACACAAAAACGCTGCTGCTCCTCCACCACAAATCAGCCTCTCTTCACCCCAAAAACACCCCAGAAACGAATCATTGCAAACCAGCAGCTGTTGAGCCCCAAAATACTCCAAAAATGCTGCCAAAAACACCTCAAACCCAGCTGAAATTCAACTCCAAAACAGTAAAAAAAATACAGCAATAACCAGTCCCAAAAACGAGCCAAAAACCTGTCAAAAACGGTCCTCAAACCCAGCAATAACAGATCCGAAAACCAGCTAAAATAATTCCTGATATCGACTCGAAACCACCGTGAACCACCCTCTATTTCTATCGCTTCAGTTCATCGAGTGAAAGCAAGGTTCGGCGAAGTGGGCAGGTTCTGTTCGAGTTGCCGAATTAAGGTCTCCAGTTAGTCGCCAAGTTCGTGGACGTCTTCTTTTGTATAATAGCTTGGAGATTCATGTTAATAGTATATGAAGAAAATTTAAAGGTCCAATCCTTATCTCATATTTTACTTCTTTAAGTTGATACATGAATTTTATGTCTTGGCCCAATCTTTGGATGAGAGTTCTGTTCTAGTTATGAACAAATGCATGAAATTGCTCTCTCTCTGTTATCATTCTGTTTGAAATTGGTTGTTGCTCCTTTTAGATTAACCTTAGTTATCGGTTATTAGTTTCAAGTTAGATTTATGAATTTGCCTTGATGATATCTCATTGTTTAGATTCATTTTTTTTCTTTAATTTGATGAGCCTTTGTCATTTTATTCTTGAGTTGGACTCATGAAATCTGAGGATAAGTATGAAGTTAATTTTCTTTTTCCTTTCATATACTGAATGTTTAAGTTTAAAATAGTCTTTTTATATTGAAGGGTTAAGTTTTATGTTTTCCTTTCATAAATTATTTTTGTTGTGTCAATATGTTTAGGTCGTTAGTACCATTTTGGCCTATTTCATTTTCTTTAAGTTGATTTATCTTTATTTAATGAACATTTCTCATAACTTAGATGTATCATTGGTCTTTTCATGTAAACTGAACATTATCCATATATCACAATTATCTCCGTAACCCATGAACCTCGTGGAATTAATTTTAACTCTTTAGAAATTGAGGTGCACCATCCACAATTTAATCATTCATGGCCCTCGTATTAATCGTATGACTTATAGCCTGTTTGGCCAAGCTTATTTTTGGCTAAAAATATTTTTTTTTTTTTTGCCAAAAGCACTTTTGGCATAAAATTGAGATGTTTGGCCAAGCTTCTGGAAGGAAAAAAAATGCTTTTGAGGAGAAGCAGAAGCAGTTTTGGAGAAGTAGAAAAAAGTAGCTTCTCTCCAAAAGTACTTTTTTGAGAAGCACTTTTGAGAAAAATACAGTTAGAAGCAGTTTTTTAAAGCTTGGCCAAACACTAATTGCTGCTCAGAAGTGCTTTTCAAACTAATTAGTCAAACACAAACTGCTTCTTACCAAAAGTACTTTTGAGAAAAACACTTTTAAAAAAAAAAAAACACTTCTCAAAATAAGCTGATATTTGCAGCTTGGCCAAACGGGCTATTAGATATAAAATATGACAAATGCTCCTAGGTTCTCTAGGACCGTTTAATACATCGGTGTGATTGTGGACACGTTCGTGTACTTATTCTTGATGCGTTCGCGCAACTTTGGCTAAATTTTCTTAATAATAATAAAACGTTATTAATTGTGGACACGTTCGCGTAACACGATTTTGACACGCCAAACAAATGGGTATACGTACGCGTAACCCGTTTCAAGAGAATTTTCTTAATTAAAAGCGATGAAAGAGGCAAAAGCACATAGGTTCTAAAATGGGTAATTAAAAAATTTAAGCCAAGTAATAATCACTAAGTGACCGTGCTAGAAGCACGGAACCCGGGAATGCCTAACACCTTCTCCCGGGTTAACAAAATTCCTTATCTAGAATTTCTGGTTCGCAGACTCTTTAAAAATAAAAACTTCCTCGAGTTGGGATTTAAAATAAATTGGTGACTTGGGACACCGTAACTTATTCCAAGTGGCGACTCTAATAAACTAAATAATCCCATCTCTATTAATGTCACTTTAATTGGAAAAACTCCCTTATATACTCACCTTCAAGGTGTGTGTAAAAAAGGAGGTGTGACAATAATGACCATACCTCGTCCGAAATGCTATCTTTGGAACATCCGAGTCTCGAATCTTCAATTGATGGTACCCCGACCTCAAGTCGACCTTAGAGAACACCCTAGCACCCTGCAACTGGTCGAACAAATCATCAATGCGCGGCAACGGGTACTTATTCTTGATGGTAGCCTTGTTCAACTGGCGATAGTCAATGCACATCCGCATAGTCCCATCCTTCTTCTTCACAAATAACACCGGTGCACCCCAAGGCGATACACTGGTTCTAACAAACCCCTTTGCTAACAACTCCTCAAGCTTCTCCTTCAAATCCATCAACTCCTTCGGAGCCATACGGTATGGTGGGATAGATATAGGTTGGGTGCCTGGAGCCAAATCAATATCACGATCCAGTGGCATGCCAGGAAGATCAGAAGGAAACATATCGGCGAACTCCCGAACTACTAGAATAAAATCAATCGTTGGGGACTCTGTAGTGGTGTCCCAAACATAAGCCAAATATGCCAAAAACCCCATCTCGACCATTTTCCAATCCTTTAGGAAAGAGATAACCCGGCTAGATGTATCAACTGTGGAACCCTTCCACTCTAACCCTAGCAACCCTGGCATCGCCAAAGTAACAGTATTGGCATGGAAATCTATGATGACGTGATATGGAGATAACCAATCCATGCCCAGGATGATTTCAAAATCGATCATATCAAGCAACAGGAGATCTGCTCTAGTCTCAAAACCACATAATGTGACCACACAGGACCAGTAGATCCGATCCACAACCACAGAATCGCCCACATGAGTGGACACATGAACAGGAGTGCCCAAAGGCTTAGGAACAATAACCAAAACGAGCAAACAGAGATGACACATACGAATAGGTAGACCCTGGATCAAATAATATCGAAGCATCTCTAGCGCAGACGGAAATAATACCTGTGATGACGGCATCTGCAGCCAATGCATCTGGCCTAGCCGGAAGGGCATAGAATCTGGTTGGAGCGCCGGCTGGCTGACTTCCACAGGACTAAGCAGTAGCTGGCTGACCTCTCCCTGCCTGGCCTCCACCTCTAGGATGGCCGCTACTAGTCTGCCCTCCACCTCTAGGTGGCGGGGCTGTCGGTGCTGAAATCATAAGCTGCTGACCCTGCTGTACTGCCTTACCCCGAAGCCTGGCGCAGTATCTCCTCATATGACCAAGGTCTCCGCACTCGATACAACACCACGGTGCGGCAACCTGCTGCCCTGATGGCGGATCCTGATGGCCTGTCGCCCCATTGGAAGAAGCCTGAATAGCTGGTGGACGGTATGAACTCTCCGGCATAGCACTAAAATAAGAATCAGAAGAACCATGAGGACCTGAATACCCACCGGAGGAACCCTGAATAGCTGGTTGGCGGTAAGAACTCTCTGGTATGGCGCTAAAATAGGGACGCGTCGGAGCACCCTGAGCAGGTGGTGGTGCTGAATATGGGGGCGTACTGGGTTGTCCCCTCCCAAACTGACCTCTTCCCCTAGCCGGGGCACCTCTGAACTCTTCGAAGAATCTAGGCCTCTTAACCTGCTGCATCTGCTCCCTACCCCTCAGACGGTAGCCCTCAATCCTCCAAGAAATCTCCACTACTAACTGATAAGGAGTCCCTATCTCCACCTCTCGGGCCATGTTGGCCCTGATGCCAGAATGTAACCCTACAAAAAACCTCTGCACCCTCTCTGCGTCTGTAGGAAGTATCATCAATGCTTGGCAGGATATCTCAGAAAACCTCGCCTAATAATCGGTCACGGACATCTGACCCTGCTCAAGCTGCTCAAACTTATTCCGCAACTCTTCCCTCTCGGAGGGTGGAATATACCTGTCCAGAAACAACTGCGTGAACTGACTCCAAGTGATAAGAGGGGAACCTGCTGGTCTGCCCAGAACATAAGACTGCCACCATCTGCGGGCCCTGCCCTCCAGCTGAAAAGTAGTGAAGTCAACCCCATGCGACTCCAGTATCCTCATGTTGTGCAGTTTGTCCCTGCACCTATCAATGAAGTCCTGAGCATCCTCATGACGCTCACCCCTGAAGATGGGAGGGTGAAGTCTAGTCCATCTATCCAACAGCTTCTGCGGGTCACCACCGCAGTTGGTCTGGGCTCGGGTATCACTGCAGAAATTGGCTGAGCCCCATCCACGGGTAGTGCATCCGGAGTCTGATACACTTCAACTGCATGACCATGAGCCTGAGCAGTAGGGGTCTGTGCTCCCCCTTTTGCCTGTGATGTAGCTGGATCTGCTGAAAATAAACCAGCCAGAGTGATGGGTTTTCAATGACTTAGCCTTATGCCTCTTATGTTTTGATGATCTAACAAACTTGTTATTAAAAACCAGATAGAGAATCTTGTCCTACAGGATACACATCTCATGTGAACTGTTTGAAGTGTGAAAATCAAAAAATGGATGAACGACCACAGGGAGGAACATAACAGGGACCCGATGCGTTGGTCCCTTAGATATCTCTGATGTCTTCGATAGCAGATCAAGTCAGTGGCTGCACACGATCAATATAAAGAGAAACACAATAGGTACCTGCTCCCTTGGGATTTTTCTGACAAAAGTACAGGTCAAGTGCACAGCTGGGACATAGCAGAAGAAAGTGACCATCTGGCAAACGTTACAGATGAGGAACACAATCAGGACCAGGTCCATTTGTGTGTCCTGACAAAAGTACAAAGTCCACTATCTAGCTGGAACGCAACTGCTCAGAAGCGGCTGTGCAGACAGTGCAGCAGTCACTTCTCACTGGGAAGAAGTACACCAAGAGTTGACATCACTACCTATTTATGATATCTTTTGTGATAAAACAACCTGGTGCAAGATACACTTCTCTTGTGCATTTTTAGTGATTTTGCAAAAGAAGAAAAGGCATTCATCCTGCATTGAGGTCATTGGTGCGTCAAGAACAAGAAGACAACTCCACTAAGTATCATTTTCTAACCAAGTTTTAATTATGTCCATAGCTGAGTTGTAATCTTGTTTATTGTTCTACATTGTAATTCCTAGTTTGCTTTCTTAGAAGCGCTATCTTAGGAACAAACCAAATTCGTAAACTTTGGAAGTTTATGTTGTGACTAGGAATAGTCATAAGTTAAATCCTCTGTAACTAGGAGAGTTACAGAGTGGCTTGTGGTGGTGCATTACAAGTTAGTTTGAGGTCTTTGCAAAGTGGCTTGTAATAGGTAGATTACAAGTTAGTTGAGTTTAAAGCCTACAGGTGTAGGTCGTGGTATTTTTATCCCCTTGTGTGGGATTTTTCCACGTAGAAAATCTCTGGCCTTCCTTACATTCATCAGTTACTTCATTTTACATATTATCTCATAGAGGACATGGTACTCCATAGTTTGGTAGACTCATATAAGCTAACAATTGGTATCAGAGCAGGTTTCTCCTATAAGGCTAACACCTAGGAGGAATCCTCAATGGCTGCTCCACCAAGCTTTGAAGAAGGACAATCAACCTATAGACCTCCCAGATTCAATGGTCAATACTACGGCTGGTGGAAGACCAGGATGCACGATTTTGTTATGGCAGAAGATTCAGAGCTGTGGGACATCATTTGTGATGGTCCACATGTTCCCATGAAAAAACTTGAAGAAACAGGACCATTGGTGCCCAAAGGGAGAAGAGAGTACAACGACATTGATAGAAAAGCTGTAGAAAAGAACTATCGTGCCAAGAAAATATTGATGTGTTTCATAGGACCTGATGAGTACAACAGAGTATCAGCTTGTGATATTGCCAAAGAAATATGGGAATCCTTACAAACTGACACGAAGGAACCACTCAAGTCAAACAATCCAAGATCGACATGCTCACCACCGAATACGAGCTCTTCAGGATGAAGGATGATGAGTCCATATAGGATATGCACACCATATTCGCCTCTATCATAAATGAGCTTCACTCACTTGGAGATGTCATTCCCAGAAACAAGCTTGTAAGGAAAATTCTCAGTGTTCTACCTGGGTCTTAGGAAAGTAAGGTAAATG
The DNA here is from genome assembly GCF_001879085.1 of Nicotiana attenuata. Taxonomy (NCBI): domain Eukaryota; kingdom Viridiplantae; phylum Streptophyta; class Magnoliopsida; order Solanales; family Solanaceae; genus Nicotiana; species Nicotiana attenuata. The sequence continues at coordinate 148,365 of NW_017670274.1, forward strand.
CCATCACGGAAACTAAAGATGTACAGACTCTAACCATGGATGAGTTGATTGGTAATCTGAAGACATACGAGATGAAAAGAAAGAAAGACAATGAAAGAAGAGAGCCTAAGAAGGAAAGAACCTGGTGCTTAAAGTAGAAAGTAGTGATTCAACTGATGAAGATAGTGACATGGCCTATCTTACTAAGAGATTTCAAAAAATGGTTCGAAGAAATGGTGGCATACCAAAGTGGGGTAGTTCAAGTAAAACAAGGAACAACGATCTCTATCACGGATTTGAAAAGTCAGGGCATTTCATCAAAGACTGCCCACTCGCGAAACAGGAGCAGTACAAGCAAAATTCTGACAAGGAAGGAAAAACGAACCTGGTTCCAGAAAAAAGGTTCAATCGAAAAAGTGTTGCAGACAATATCGTTAAGCAGGCTCTTGCTTCTTGGGGAGACTCCTCAAGTGAATCTGGAAGGGAATCAGATGCAGAAAACAATTCCATGATGGCAGTGGAAACTGAAGCAACAAAGTATGATTCAATGTTCGCGCTGATGGCTTAATCACATGATGATGATGAAGAAGATGAAGACGATGAGGTAAACTTTAGGGATGTTCAGAGAAATTCGAAATCCTATTCTTCCAAGAAACTAAGGTCTTTATCAAATGTCCTAATTGATGCTTATTATAGTGTGGAGAATGAGAGAGACGATCTGATGGTTGTAATTGTCGATCTGAAAGAAACAATAGAATGTCTAAGCAATAAGAAACACACTTTAGAAGAAAAAATTGTCTCTACTGAAGAGGAAAGGGATGACCTTCTAGTGATATGCGCTGATCTAGAGGAAACCATTGAGGGACTCAATAGAGAAAATAGAAATGTAAGACTTGGGAAAGGGAAGGAAGTAGCTAGTGAGTCGCACATCTTGTTGGAAAAGGAGTTAACTATTGTAAAAACTAGGCTTTGCAGTAAACTCGAGAGGAATCAACAACTCCAATCTGAGTTGGAGAAAGTAAGAAATGATCTTGAGAAATCCTTGAGGTGGAATTGATCCTCAGATGTTGTTACTGCTATGTACCTAAACAACAGTGGGAACAAGCAGGGCATCGGGTTCCAAAGGGAGAAAACTCCCTACAACCGACACAGCAAATATGTCATTGTACCTGATAATTGGCTATGTACCCACTGTGGAAACAATGGGCATTTTAAAGAAAATTGTCAGGCCAGGGTTCAGTCTGCTCAGAAGAACAAAGCGTTTACCGATAGAGTGACTACTAGCAAAGGACCAGGTACCACTTACAAAAAGCGTATGCTGCTTGCGTGGACTAAGAAAGCCCTCATTCATCCTTTTTATAGTAACAAGGGACCCAAACTAGTTCGGGTTCCTAAATCTAACCCTTGATGTGCATGAGCAGGGAAAAGTGAGAGGAAGCAGACTGCAATGGATTATGGACAGTGGATGCCTAGGCACACAGCTGGAAAAAAAATCATAAAATGATTCTCACTGAAAGCCCTGTAGGGAGGGAATGTATCCTTAAGGAAAAAGTAAAGGGTACATTCTCAGTGAATGAAAAGGCAGAAAGGTTCCTTTGGCACTCGAGCAGGAAAGACTGAACCGGAAAGTGATGCATGGATAATGCTCATCGCCTATGGAATCACCAAAAAAAATTCTCTGAGCAAAATGAATGAATACTGCTCTCTACTTTGAGAACAGGTGTAGAACCAGGTCCCTCCTAAATCAAAACTCGCCAGGAACCGACAATTGGAAGAAAATATTGTGTTTCTGACAACAAGAAGGATCAGATTGGGAAGCATAATGCAAATAGACGAGTGAAGGAATCCTTTTGGGGAACAACCCACACAACAAGGCCAAAAGGTCTCCAACAAAGGAAGCACTAAATGACAGGAGACGCTCACGAGGCTTTAAATCAGGAGGATGATAAAGTGAGCAAGAAGAAGGAAACTGGCAAGAGACAACGCAACATCATCTTCCATGTCTCACCAAGAACCTGGTACGTCACTTGCTACCACTAAAGCTCAAGGAAGAAGTAAAGATGCAGCTCATGGCACTACATAAGCAGCAAAACACAAAGTGTGGGGAAATCAAATTGACCTTCATATTTTACTCTTCAACCAACCTCTGTCTCAAATTGGTAAACCAAAATGCACCTATGATGATTCATGGCCTCATCAACAACTGGAGAGAAATCGCAAACACATTGAAGGTGAGATCCTCTTCTAAGGATCAATGTGAAGGAGGGATTGATTTGTGGAAAACCTTGAAAAACAAAAGATCAAACTCCAGATAGCTGCATCAAAGCCTCAAGTAGAGAATATTTCCGATAAATCGAGGTGAAGACGAGGTCACAAGAATCCAATGAAGAACCTGATTCTCCATATGTCGGCTGCGTAAGACACCTTCAGGTAAAGGTAGCTAAAGTGTTTTATGACCAAGCCTAACTCGCATCAATACTGTTGTAGGTAAACACGCATGACATTATAGAAGCCAAAAGTACAATTATGAACTGCAAGGGGGAAGCTTGTAAAACCTTGTTCAAAAGATTGCTCTAGCATCAGGTTCCCGTATCTGAGGTTAGTAGTAATGTGCTTAATTTTTGCATGATCTTTATATAAAAAAATCACATCAAAATCATTTAAATATTTTGTAATTCAGCTTCCACGTCATTCGACTTTTCAACATCTGAGTGTCATGTCTTGTCAGTCAAATCCTTCATCCCCTCTGCACGGTAACACTTCCCTACAAATCTACCGCCGTTTTCAGAACTATTCAGAACCTGTTTCGCTCCCCACTCATCATTAGTTCTTCTTCCAATAAGGAACTTCCTCTCTCTCTCTCTCTCTCACAGCAAGTTATGAACCTTCATCCCCTGTGTATAGCTAGGATCCTCTTCATATCTATTCCTTCCTCTCTCAACTCATATACTAAATACTCATCCAATGGCGATCGAACAATCTTCTCATTCCCCCGCCATTAACACTGCTCCCACTTCTTCATCGCCCTTGAAATCATTTCCAAAACATCATTATTTCACGCCTTCTATCACTTTATACACTTCTGGTTCCTCCTCCACCCCTACAGTTTTTCCATTTCTGATAAACCCTGTTTACCACTATTTTGAGAATCCTATGTCCAGTCAATCCTGCGATCTCATCAAGGATCAAACAGGAGGTCTTACTCCTCGAGTATCAGAAGCCCTTGAGGATGATCCTGACCAGTACCTGAACACCTCCATGATGGACTCAGTGACTCTCAAGGAGTCACCAGAAAAGGAAGCTGCTCATAACATCATGGCTATATCTGCTAAGAGTCATATCTTCTTATAGTATCAAGGGGAAGACCTACCATTCCTAGGAGATATAAGAACCACAACACTCCTCGAGTCCTTGGGTCATGAGATACTTACAGAAAACCCTTCTGATGAACCTGATTCACTTCCATGCAAACTCACTCCTGCACCTCCTGTTCAGTCCAAACTCTTGGAGTCTTCCTCAAAATCACTCCTCACCAGGTCACTACAGCAGGAGAATTTTGAATCCTAATTGCAGAAAAGTAAGAGAAGCATCAAGACAAGGAAAAAGAGAACAATGAATCCAAAGGATTTCATCAAGAGTGTGTCAGTAAACCAGATAGACAAAGATGCTTCTAGGGAACGTGGTTCTTTAGTGTAACAGTCTATGACACTTAAGGAAACTGTTGAGGAGCAAAAAGGGTCATTTGGGAAGCACAAAAGCAAGTCTAAACGAAGTAAAACTAAGCTAGCCGTGTCTGAGGATAATACTGTGGGGGCAGCAATATGGAAAGGAAAGTCTACCGAAGGGACCGGCAAACAAGAAAGGGAAACCGTTAAGGAACCTGGTTCAACAAGGTCCTTAACCTGTAATGGTGTTCAGTGATAGCAAAGACTAAGAACTCAAAAGGTGTGTTGGGGTCGAACATTTGATCCAGCAATTTCGAAAATGGCAGGCATGAGACAGATTCTGGAGATTGTGGAATTTCAACAATGGGAACATCAGTTTGAAGGGAGCATGCCTCAGGTGTACGAAGATGCAGTGCAAACCTTCTACTCATCTCTCTTCACCGTTGAGGGAGATCACCTATGTGCGTTTGTAAATGGAGTGGATATCATACTGGACTCTTCAACATTGGGAAAAATTCTCAGAATTCCGTGTGAGGGTGTGTCCTCAGTAAAGGATGTCTGTGGAATAAACTTTCGGAGAGCCATCATGAAAGAGAAAGTTATTCAACGGGGGAACAGGTCGATAAGAAGGTATTGCTTCCTAAGTACCAGCTTCTCTTTGAACTGGTTAATAAAGTACTCTTACCCCGTTCTGAGAGACGTTCCATTGGCACCAAGTCAGATTTGGTCCTGATGGAAGCGCTTGATGAGTTTGTACCAATCAATTTGCCAGCAATCATGATAGATCATATGCAAAAGGTGGAAAATTTTAAGGGTGGCAATCATGGGTTACCTTATGGCTTTCTCCTCACTCAAGTGTTCAGATTCTATAAGGTTCCCTTGGGAAATCCTAGAGTGGTCACACACAAGCAAACTTTTTCTAAGCCCACTCTAGAAGAATGTGAATGCATAGGAAAAGTTGGTGGAAGCATCTCGACTATTTCCTAGCTGATAAACGCCCAAAATGTAGCCTCTGAGGAAATACGAAGGCTGAGGGCTCAAAATGTCATTCTGATTCTGTACATTAGGAGGTTGCCCAATTGAGAAAGGAAAATGAGAGACTCCGGGCTCAACTACTTGAAGAACAACTTGCTGCAAATGCTAGACTATACTTGGTTCTCAAAACCATTGTTGTCTCTTCCTCCAAGCCTCCTTCCCTTAGTGCTCCCTAGGATCCTCTCTAGTGTCTAGCTATTTTTGTTCCAACTTCCTGTGGCTGCTGTTTTACTGGTGTTTACTTGTTTTGTTTTTGTGTGATGGCTTGTTAAAATTAACCATTACTGCTCCTAACTTGGTCAATCCAATGTAAACATTAATGAAACAGCTCCCCTTTTCCTTGCATGTACAACACTGTGTTCCTCTGGCTTCTCTTTTCTATCATGTTGCGTGCACATATGTGGCATGAGCTAGTTGTGTTAGACTTCTTTATGCTTATTACCTGTGTGTGCTCTTTGTCATACTTGTTATTCTTTTTAATAATGCCAAAAGGGGGGAAAATAGATGATAGATTGGGATGGGGTTGAGAAGATTAAGGCGGATCTATGCCTGTGATGATCAAAGAAGGAAGATCTAAGAATAAGGGGGAAAGGGAACTGCTGAAGGGGGAATTGCTCATTTCTCATCTGGTTAACTGTTAATTCTGATCTAAATAAATTCTTTCCATGCCCAAGTTTGTCATCATCAAAAAGGGGGAAATTGATGGGTTTTCAATGACTTAGCCTTATGCCTCTTATGTTTTGATGATCTAACAAACTTGTTATTAAGAACCAGATAGAGAATCTTGTCCCACAGGATACACATCTCATGTGAACTGTTCGAAGTTTGAAAATCAGAAAATGGATGAACGACCACAGGGAGGAACATAACAGGGACCCAATGCGTTGGTCCCTTAGATGTCTCCGATGTCTTCGACAACAGATCAAGTCAGTGGCTGCACACGATCAATATAAAGAGAAACACAACAGGGACCTACTCCCTTGGTATTCTCTGACAAAAGTACAGTTCAAGTGCACAGCTGAAACATAGCAGAAGAAAGTGACCATCTGCAAACGTTACAGATGAGGAACACAATCAGGACCAGGTCCATTTGTGTGTCCTGACAAAAGTACAAAGTCCACTATCTAGCTGGAACGCAACTGCTCAGAAGCGGCTGTGCAGACAGTGCAGCAGTCACTTCTCACTGGGAAGAAGTACACCAAGAGTTGACATCACTACCTATTTATGATATCTTTTGTGATAAAACAACCTGGTGCAAGATACACTTCTCTTGTGCATTTTTAGTGATTTTTGCAAAAGAAGAAAAGGCATTCATCTTGCATTGAGGTCATTGGTGCGTCAAGAACAAGAAGACAACTCCACTAAGGATCAGTTTCTAACCAAGTTTTATGTATGTCCACAGTTGAGGTGTAATCTTGTTTATTGTTCTACATTGTAATTCCTAGTTTGCTTTCTTAGAAGCGCTGTCTTAGGAACAAACCAAATTCGTAAACTTTAGAAGTTTATGTTGTGACTAGGAATAGTCATAAGATAAATCCTCTGTAACTAGGAGAGTTATAGAGTGGCTTGTGGTGGTGCATCACAAGTTAGTTTGAAGTCTTTGCAATAGGGTGTTTGCAAAGTGGCTTGTAATAGGTAGATTACAAGTTAGTTGAGTTTAAAGCATACAGGTGTAGGTCGTGGTTTTTTGATCCCTTTGTGTGGGATTTTTCCACGTAGAAAATCTCTGGCCTTCTTTACATTCAGCAGTTACTGCATTCTACGTATTATCTCATAGAGGACCAGGTACTCCATAGTTTGGTGGACCCATATAAGCTAACACAGAGTCATGGTATCCATGAATCATAGCATACGACCCATGACCTCCTGGAATCCCGGTGCTGTCATAAAGTCCACCGGGGTGGGCTCAGCTCCGGGCACCTCGTCCTGCTCCTCAATAATAGGATCTCCTGCAGGATCTGCTGGTGGTGCTACTGGAACAGCTCTGGGATGCCCTCGTCCCCTACCTCGGGCCGGTGCCCTCCCCCGGCCTCTACCTCGGCCTCTAGCAACGGGGGGAGCAGCCCCTCCCGAGTCGGGAATGTCTGCCGTGCGTTCCTCACCATCTATGAGAGAATAAAAGAGAGAAATTTAGTGTACCATCCACTGCACGATAGGAAATGAATAAAGTGTAGTTTCCTAACACCCTATAGCCTCTCGAAGATAATACAGACGTGTCTGTATCGATTCGCAAGACTCTATTAGGTTTTCCCATGACTTGTGAGACCTAGGTGAACCAAGTGCTCTAATACCATGTTGTCACGACCCATTTTCCATAATAGGTCATGATGGCGCCCAACACCAATATCGGGCAAGCTAACACGCAAATATAAATAAGTTCTTATTTTACTTTTACCAAATAATTGCAGCCATTTCTTAAATTAAGGTTAAAACAAGTAATAACCAGTAATAAACCAAAATAATTGTACAAATCTTTAAAAAAAAAAAAATAGTCTACTAATGTGTGTGCCAAGACCTGGTGTCACAAGTTGTGGGCAACTAGTAGAATATACAAAATATTATCTCTATCCTACTGTCTGAAACAGAATAGACAGTCAAAAGTAAGAAAAGACTCCATCAAGCTGCTGATCGGCACAGGAAGGGAAGCATCTCACCGTGGAAGTCTCGGACTACGATCAGGGACGCGCACCGGTCTGATAGCCAGATGAACCTGCCTCAGAGCCTATACAATTAAGTACAGAAGCGTAGTATGAGTACATAAATAATATGTACCCAATAATTATCCCGTCTATTCTCGAAGAAGTAGAGACGAGAGGTCGACTTGATACCTAGGGTCAATTAATATAATATGAGATTATACAAGGCATGAAGGTCACAATTAGATAACAGTCGAATTAATGATTTATAAGTCATGTCATTTGAATATCACAATTAATCATCTAGAATTCAAACCATTAATGACATGAACCATAGATGTATCTATTTCTACTGAGGCGATCGGCCTGATCCACAAATATCAATTATCAACACAAAAATACAAGAAGGCACATTTATATTCGAATCAGCTCATACAAGTGCTCAACAATGCATATGTTCATTTCAATTTTCTAACATATCCTAAATGATCACATTATCTGGAAGGCATATAACGTTTGCAAATATAGCATGATACGGGACCTAAACTACCTGGACATTTAGCATGATAGTAGCTACGCACGGACTCTCGTCACCTAGCGTAGCCCCCGCATTTAGTGGAAAATTATACAATTATTACTCCTATGGGGACAATGTCCTCTTACAAGGTTAGTAAGGAGACTCACCTCGCTCCAAAGTGCACTTCCAATATCAAGAACGAGCCCGAACTCTCAATTTGGATCCGAACGATCCGAAACTAGTTAAATGGGGTAAGAACTAGTCAATACAAGCTCACAAGATCACATTCCAACTATTAACACAATTTTCCAACCTTAAACACGAGTTTCCTAAAATCCGACCCCGGGCCCAAGTGCCCGGATTCCGAAATTTTTCGAAGGAAGTTGTTCTTTGTAACCTAAGGATCAATAATATATGATTTCTACTTTATTTCATAACCAATTTCGTGGAAAATCTAAGTTTTACCAAAACACTGGGTTTTGCTCTAACCCTATGATTTTACCTTAATCTTAGTGTTTTAATATACCTAAGACACAAGTATTAAACTAGGAATAGGTAGAATAAACTTACCTCAAGATTCTAAGTGGTAGGCTTCTCTCAAAAGCTTCAAAATCACCCAATGGAGGAGTGTAATACCAAAAATGACTTAGAACCCGTATTAAATGAAGCTCACTGCGGTCTTGAAGCCGGTTCTGTGTAGCCGCTTCTGCGTCTTGGGAACTGCTTCTACAGTTTTGGGCCTGGCCAGCCTTGGCCGCATTTGCGATAGGAAGACCGCATCTGGGGTCTCGCACCTGCGGCTGACCAACCGTCGGTGCGGTTATGACAGAAACCAGATGCTTCAGCCCTTTTCAACTTTTCTAACTTCACTATAGCCTCGTCCTATTGACGCTCGGGGCTCCCGGGCCCCGCCCGAGCATACTGACAAGTCTGAAATCATGAAAAGGACCAGCTTGAACCTTCAGAATGCCCGAAACAACGCTAAATCTAGGAATCACCCCCTAAAACCAATTGAATCAAACTTATGAACTTCAAGTTCTTAATTCTCCTCTAACGAGCCGAAACTCACTTAAACTACTCGGATTGACACCAAATTTTGCTAGCAAGTCTTAAATGTTATATCGGACCTGTACCGAGCGCCGAAACCAACATACGAGCCCGATACCCATGTGATCAATCATTATTTAGTTTCTTTAAATCGTTAGAATTTCATTTTAAGAATTTCGAATAAAAATTCATTACTCGGGCTAGGGACCTCGAAATTCGATTCCGGACATACGCTCAGGTCCAATATTTTCCTACGGACCCTCCGGGACTGTCAAAACACAAATCCGGGTCCGTTTGCTAAAAAAGTTGACCAAAGTCAAACTTAGCCTTTTAAGGAAATCTTAAGGAATCAAGTGAGCCTATTTCAACCTAAACTCTTCCAAAACCCGAACAAACCATCCCCACGGGTCGTACATCAGATAAAGCAAGCACGGGAAGTTTTATTTGTGGGAACGGGGTTCTAAAAAGAAAAATGACCGGTCGGATCGTTACAATAGAGAAAATATCATTAGAGATTAATGAGTCATTTTAACACATGGCACAAGAGTTTACTATGGAAGGTATGAGACTGAGCAAGATTTAATCTAATTATACACACAATTTACACACTTTCTAACCAAAAAAAATTTCAATTTTTTTTTCATTTTTTTTTCGTTTATCCTTGAGTTGGTCCTTTTAGGTGATCTTAATCATCCCTGATTTCAACCTGTTCCTCTCAAAGTGATCTCTATTTAAGGATTTTGTGAAGATGTTAGCAATTTGCTTGTCAGTAGCACAAAACTCCACAATGATCAAGCCTTTCTCATAGTTGTCCCTAAAAAAAATGGTGTCTAACATCTATGTGCTTAGTTCTCTTATGATGAATCGGATTCTTAGTCATACCAATAGCACTAGTGTTATCACAGAAAATAAGGATGCAACCAAATTCAATACCAAAATCCATCAAATTCTGTTTGATCCACAACAATTGAGCACAATCATGAAGTAGCATCAACATACTCAACTTCAGCAGTAGATAAGGCCACTAAATTTGTTTTTTAGTAGCCTATGACACAAGGCATGAACCAAGGAAGTGTGCCATACCTGAGGTGCTCTTCCTATCCCCTAGGAAACCTGCATAATCAGCATCAGCATATCCCACTAGGTTAAAATTACTACCTTTTGGATACCAAAGGCAAAGGTAAGTGGTGCCTTTCAAGTATCTCAATGTTCTCTTTACATTAGTCAAGTGGGACTCATTTGGATTTGCCTGAAATCGAGCACAAAGACCTACGCTGCACATAATGTCACATCTGCTAGTAGTGAGATATAAAAGAGAACCAATCATTCCCCTATACAACTTCTGATCAACAGATGAACCAGATTCATCTATATCCAATTTCGTGGATGTTGCAATAGAAGTGTCAATTTCTTTGGATGTTCCTTCCTAGTTTTGTTACTAAGGAATAAGTTCATGGACAGGTTCCCTCGAGGTTTGAGGATCAGTTCCTCTCTAGTCAGTTCCCCCCTATCATGTTTCCCTGGGTAGAAGAACCTGTTCCATCACATGTTCCTTCTTCTGGTGCAGCTTCAGTCTGGGCTGTGATTTCATTTAAATTTCTTACCAGCCCAATTGCTTCATTTTCATGTTCCTGTCTCTCAGAAAGAGTGTTAGTTTCATCAAAAATCACATGTAGACTTTCTTCTACACACATAGTTATTTTGTTATAGATCTTATAAGCTTTACTATGTAAAGAATATCCCAAGAATACCCCTCATCACTTCTGGGATCAAACTTACCTAGGGAATCTTTTTCATTATTGCGAACAAAGTACTTGCATCTAATTGCCCTAAGATGGGATATAATTAGCTTTCTCCCTTTAAATGACTCATAGGGAATCTTCTTAACAAGAGGTCTAGTCATGCAACTATTTATGATGTAGCATGCAAAAATTCAGCAAACTTAGCATTTTCAAATTTAGTTCCATGATTAGACCTAATTGATGCAAGTTGATTAACTAGTTGTTTCTGAGTTTTTCTAACAAAAGAAGTAAACATGTCAAATGCTTCATCTTTAGATGTTCAAACCAATGTCCAAGTAAACCTAGAGTAATCATCAACAAGCACCATCACATACTTTTTACCACCTCTGCTTAATGTTCTCATTGGACCAAAGAGATCCATATGGACCAGTTCCATCGTTCTGGTGGTGCTTACCACTTTATTGCATTTAAAAGATGATCTTACCTGCTTCCCCCTCGCACAAGCCTCACAAACTTTGTCTTCCTTGAACATGATGCTAGGCAGCCCTATCATCAGCTCCTTGGAGACTAATTTGTTGAGTTGACTCAAACTTGCATGTCCAAGTCTCTTGTGCCAAAGAAGGGGATATTTGTCCAACACACTTAAGAAACTGAGTTCATTTTCTGAAAGTGTGGACAAATCTACAATGTATGTATTATTTACTCTTTTTTCTTGCAAAACAATCTTGTCAGTGGTAAGATTAATCACAAAATATTTGTTAGAGGTGAATGCTACCAATTACCTTTATCACATAATTGGGATACACTGATTAGATTGTACTTTAGGCCATCTATCAAGTAGACATTCTCAATAGAGTGAAAATCAGTCTTACCTACCTTTTCAACCCCAATGATCTCATATTTCCTCCCATTTCCAAAGGAGACATTACCTCCTTTGAAGTCCTCAAGTGAAAGAAGCTGGTTTTTGCTTCCTGTCATATGCTTTGAGCAGCCACTATCCACCTACCATATTAGGCTTCTCCCCTTCACTTGGACCCCAAAAAGGAAATTAGGGGTTAGTCTTAGGAACCCAAACTAGTTTGGGTCCCTGTCTATAGGCAAAAGGGTAAATCAGATTCTTTTTAGCCCAACCTGGTAGCCTATTTTTCCCTTGAACAAATTCTTTATTCTTTGGACTAGCCTTTTCTTTTGCAATACATTCATTTTTATAGTGACCAGTTTTACCATAGTGTGTGCAAATTTTGTTCTTAGGAAGTGTGAGGTACTTGCTTTTCGGATCCCACTTAGGTGCAGGGGTACCGTAGCCAAGTCCTCTCTTGTTGCTATTATGGTGTTCGTGTAGCCATGAAAGTGCATCGGAGGACCTATTCCATTTACAGGTTCTGTCTAGCTCGTGCTTAACCTTGTTTAGATCCTTCTTAAGGAATCTTATCTGCTCATCTCTTCTATACAACTCATCTTTCATTTTTCCTACATTTCTTCTAAAGTGAGTTGTGTGATCAGCTTTCTTTTTACCAATTCCTAATTTTAATTTTAGATTTTCAGATATAAGCTCTAGGACAGTGGTGTCAAGTTCATAAACCTGGTTATTTAACTCAACATTTTTACTTTCACTTTCACTTTCACTTTCACTAGCCCTAAGTTCCAGATTTTTTCACTTAGACAACTATTTCTTTTCATTGTTTAGATCCTCAGATTCATCAATGAAATCCAGGAGTAACTCAGATAGCCTTTCTTTAGACAAAAATTTAATCTTGTCTTTGAGATGAATTATACTTACCTCAGATTCCTCATCGGATTCTCCAATTGCCATAAGTGCTTGTTCATCTCCATCTTCGCCCTCTGAATCCTCATCTGAGCTTTCTCCCCAGGCAGCAACCATAGCCTTTGTTGGTCCTTGTTCTTCTTGAGTTGAACCTGTTCCTTCTTCCTGTTCCTTTGTTCCGCTCTTTCCTTCTTCCATTCAATTTCCCATTGAGAGCAATTTTTTATGTGGTGATCAGTCTTCCCACACTTGTAACAGCCCTCATTGGTTTGTTTTTCAGGAACCCTTGGTTTGCTATAGCTTCCACTTCTTCAAGGACCCTTTCCTCTCATTATGTAATTCTTGAATTCCTTTGTTATCATGGTCATTTCATCCTCCTCTAGATCAGCACTTTCAGTGATTCTGAATGCCATGTTCCTTTCCGTTTTGGGTGCATCCATCTTCATTGTTTTCCTTCTAAGTTCATAGGCAGTGAGATTTCCAATTAGCTCATCCAACTTAAGAGTGGCAATGTTCTTTGATTCCTGAATAGCAGTGATTTGCTTTCCCAAGAGACTAGCAGAACCCTTGTCAAAATCTTCTCAACTTTGTCTTCTTCAAGAATAACCCTTCCAAGAGACTTAAGTTCATTTGTTAGTGTGGTGAACCTTGTATACATCTCCTGGATGGTGTCCCCTTCCTTCATGGTGAAATTCTCATATTGAGAATACAGCAGTGTTCCTCTAGACCTCTTCACTTGAGGTGTTCCTTCATGAGCCACTTGCAAAGTGTCCCAGATTTCCTTAGCAGTGGTACAACTTTGAATTCTACTGTACTCGTCTGGACCAAGTCCACACACAAGCCATTTCTTGGCTTTAGCATTCTTTTCCCATTTCCTCAAATCCTCTTCAGCGCAGTCAGCTCTTGTTTTTGGCACTTCTACTCCTTCAGCAGTATTCTTCATAGTAGCCAGGGGACCATCACTGACAATGTCCCATAGCTCATAATCTTCCACGATGATGTGATCTCTCATTTTGTTTTTCCACCAAGAGTAGTACTAGACATTAAGGAGTGGAGGCCTAGCGGTGGATTGTCCTTATAAGTTTTCAGGTGGTGTGCTCATCTTGATCTTTTCCTAAGGTGTTGGCCTCTTCAAGGATAACCTGCTCTGATACCAATTAATGTTTTATACTTCAATACCACACAAGAAGGGGTGTAATTTGTGTGGTGACCAATTTTTCGCTTAAACCGATTATGGAAGGACCTGGTTCTTCTATGTGTTTGAACTACTACTGTTGCGGAATATTAAATGTAGAAAGTAAACAACACAAGTATTTTTACGTGAAAAACACCCGGCTCAAAAGTTAAAAAAACCACGACCTACTACTCAGTAGGATTTTCCCCAACACTTCAGTAAATCACTGAGCCAAAACAGCATTTACAAAACTCTCTGTAATCCTAAGGATTACCTCTAATCCCGTCGTAGCAACCAACCTCTAACTGTTGCGACAACTTCAAGTTAACTCTAACTTGAATACTCAAAGTACCTATTACAATTGCTTCTAGATAAAGCTGAAAAGTACAATATGGAAACACCTACTACAATTGAACTAGAAATAAAGAAAGACACAAAAAACTCTTTATGGAGCTGGTTCTTCAATCTGGTTCATGTAGCTTCAGGTTTTCACACTTGAATCACACACGAGCTGCTTGCAATAAGCCTTGCTATTTTGCTCTCAATTCATGTTTAACTTCTGTGTTTTTGTGCAACCCTGCAGTGTGAGAACATCCTGCAACTTATAGAGTTAGTAGATGAAGAAATAACTAGAGTTCTGATGCAACTCTTCCTTGGTGGAAGAATTCTAGTTGATTTCAACTTCTAACTCCTTCCCTATCTTGGATAGTGTTCTCTTTGATTAAGGAATCCTTCTCCTTATCAATTATGCAACCTTTTCGATCTGGAGATATTAAATTCACCAAATTAAGCTTATCTCCTTCATGTGCAACACACATGCTCGAATCTGCCCGTTTTTGTGCACCTGAGGGATGGACCTTGTTCATCTCTGAGTTCCTTTATCAATCGTCAAAACTTAACCTTTACTCGGGCCAACAACTTCAGCATAAGATGCTGAAGTTGTTTAGTTCATATGTAAAACCTCACGACTAAATAAGCTGAAGTTTTTATTCTGGATTCAATAGTTTTGTCGTAACGCTTTTTTGGAAAAACTTCAGCACAAGGTGCTGAAGTTATCTAGTTCATCTTTAAAAACCTCAGCAAAACGAGCTAAAGTTTTCCTCCTGCATTGGGTAAAAATAAAATATAAATTAAAATTACATATTGCACAAAAACTTCAGCATAAAATGTTGAAGTTGTTTAGTTCATATGTAAAAACTTCAGCAAAACAAGCTAAAGTTTTCCTCCTCCACTTGTTTAGTTCATATATAAAAACTTCAGCAAAACGAGCTGAAGTTTTTTTAGTTCATATTCAAAACTTCAGCAAAAACGAGATGAAGTTTTTCATTATGATTTTTTGGTAAAATTTCATACCAAAAAATGGTTAAGTTTTCAGGAATATGTAAAACATTTATAGTATGCTGAAGTTTTTTCAGTTCATTTGCTAAAACATGCTTAAGTCCTGCAATATGTAATTTTCGGATGAGTTTTTGTTAATTCCTGCTGAAGTTATTTAGTTCATTTTCTCTATTATTTTACGAGTTTAACGAGAATTAATATTAAAAAATGCACAAAAAACTTAAAACAAAAACAGAACTTTTCATTCAATAAAATAAAAAGATAAATTAAAATTACATAAAAAACAAATAACATAATAATCTTTTAACTAAATGGATTATCCAAAAAAAAAAAAACTAATCGTCCATATCATCATCATCATTATCGTCACTGTCAGATGGATGAGCATCTTCATCACCAAGACTATCAAATTTCACCAACATCTCAAGCCTATCAAGGTTGTTGTTGATTTCTTCCAGCTCCCTGTCGTACTTGTTTATGAGCTCATCCAGTTTTAGTTCAAACGCCTCTATAATGTCTTGCTTAATTTCGTCAACTACTTGCCTTATTACAACATCCATTTTTCTCCGTTTTGTATTTTATCTCCTAAAATATATGTGTTTGAGTGAATAAACTCACAAGTCATAGTGTACTTATATAGGCGAAAAAAACTTCTCCATGGTATATGAAAAGGCATAGAAGAATTTTAAACGTCTAATGAAAATCGTGCATGAACGTGATAGGAATGTAATTATTATACTAACACATACCCAACGCAAAATAATTACTACTTTAATTGTGTTTGTATACTATACAATAATGCACTCTAAAAACTTCATGCTGTAACATGCTGATGTTTATTTCGTTCATTTGCTAAAACTTCAGCCCAATGTGCTGAAGTTATTAAGTTCATTTCTGAAAACTTCAGCACCTAACAAGCTGAAGTTTTGTCCTGGATTCATTAATTTTATCGTACAACTTTTTCAAATAACTTCAGCCCATTGTGCTGAAGTTAGTTAGTTCATTCTAAAAACTTCAGTACTTAGTAAGCTGAAGTTTTTGTCCTGGATTCATTAATTTTGTCATACAAATTTTTAAAAAACTTCAGCCCATTGTGCTGAAGTTAGTTAGTTCATTTCTAAAAACTTCAGCCCATTATTCTAAAAATTTAATTTTGTCATACAAGTTTTTCAAAAACTTCAACAGAAGATGCTGAAGTGATTTAGGGTGTGTTCGGTATGAAGGAAAACATTTTCCTTATCAATTCATTTTCCTCCAATTGGAGGAAAATGTTTTCCTTATCAAAAGAAGGGAAAACATTTTCCAAAGCTCCTTCTCAACCTTCCCCACCCTCACCAACCCACCCACCCCCTCTCCAAAAAAAGGGTTTTTTTTTCTCAAATTTCAGTTTTTCCGTTACCACCCACCCTACTATCCCTCCAGCCACCTCCCCCCCTCCCCTCCCCCCCCCCCCACAAAAAAAATAAATTTTTTTACCTTAAATTATTTTTTTGTAATTTCAAATTTCTGTTTTTTCATTTTTCTGCACCACCCACCCCACCTTCCCCTACCCCGCCCCCCCTCCCCCCCCAACAAAAAATTTTACTTTTTTTTGTAATTTAAATTTCTATTTTTTTTTGGTTTTACTGCCCCCAAGCCCCGCCCCCCAGCCCCTGCCCCCCCCTCGGAAAAAAAAATTTTAAAATATATTTTTCAGCTTTAATTTTATTATTTATCGGTTTAAAGGCTCAAAATTTTACAAGTTTTAAAATCATGAGTTCGGAGGTTTATGTGTTTGGGAGGTTACGGGTTTAGAAATTATAAAGTTTACGGGTTCGAAATTCCGCGGTTTTGAAAGTTTAGCGGTTCGAAAGTTTATGAAATTTGTGGGTCCGGAAGGTTGTTGGTTTGAAAGTTTATGACTTCATGTTTATTATATCTAAATTATTTATGATTACTCTTGAGAAGTCATTTTCCTTAATTTGCGTACCAAACACCACAAGGAAAATATTTTCCGTTATACCAAACACACCCTTAGTTCATTTGTGAAAATTTCAGGACAAACAACCTAAAAGTTTTTCCCCTACACTACGTAATTTTCTCCTGCATGCTGAAGTAAAATTTAGCTTATGCTTAAGTCTTGTTCTGCATTAATCACCTTCTTCATGAGCTATTTTTTGAAAACATCACTATAAACAAGCTGAAATGTTCTACTACATTTGCTCAACTTCAGCTTCATAATTAAATTCTTCTGTTCACTTTCTTAATACTTGGCACTAAACATGCTTCCGCAAGATGAGTTCAATTTGCGTTGTTATTAATTTCAATGGGAGGTTGTCACGACCCTAAACCTAGACCCGGTCGTGATGGCGCCTCTCGTGAGGACAAGGCCAGCCGACACAAACCCCCAAATAGATTAACAGATATAATAATTCATAATTAAGTCATTAATAAAGATAAATCCTAAAATAAAGTGAAATATATCAACTGCGGAAACAAACACAGCCTGACATCGGGGTGTCACTAGTCATGAGCATCTAAACATATGTCTATCAGTCTTAAAGAGTTTATATAGTCTATTATAGAACTAGGAACAGAAAATAAGATAGGAGGGAGAAACATTAGGCTGCGAACGCCGAGCAACTACCTAGTGGACTCCGAATGGCCTGCTCCGTGCAATCAACCCTCACTGGTGGGACCCGAGGTTCCTGAATCGGCACACAGGGTGCAGGGAGTAAATTGAGTACGCCAACTCAGTGAGTAATAACAATAAATGAAGACTGAGCGATAAGAAAACACATAAAAACACAACAAGATGCTACACAGAGGCAGTATAAAATCAATGCAGTGCAATAAAATAATGAAACTTGTAAGAAAACACCTTATTCCAGTGAAAACCTCTTTTAAGCATCTTTTAGCAGCTAAACAAGTGAATGATAAAACATCGAGAACATATAAACACATAAAATCAGCCCATCGGGCACAATATCAACAGAATCAGCCCCTCGGCAATAACATGGAACAACCCCTCGGGCTATATCTCATATCACACTGGGTACCCGCGCTCACTGGGGGTGTACAGACTCCGGGAGGGGCCCCTTATGGCGCAAGCGCAATATCAAGCCATCTGTGGCGTAATCAACTAGGCTCTCGGCCTCATATCATGCCACCTTGTGGCGTACAAGTCAGGCCCTCGGCCTCATAATCATAATCAGTACAATACTGCTGCGGCAAGCTGCCCGATCCCATAGTTATCCTCACACATAGTCCCTCGGCCCTACTCAGTAAGAAATCTCTAAAAGCCACTCGGGCACAGTAAAGATATGATGTGCAGCCCAAAATACCATTTAAAGTGTTAAAACAGAGCAAACATGGCTCAGTTATGAAAACAAGATAATATAGCATGGCTGTGTTAAAATAGATATTCAATCAAAACAGTGAGAAAATGGCAGTAAAAATCCCCTATAGATCCAAAACAGTTGGCACGAGGCCCAAATATGGCATTCAGCCCAAAACATGATGATATCAAACATTTTTCAATCAGTTACGCGGTAAAACAGTCATTCCGGATGGACGAAGTCACAAATCCCCAATGGTGCACCACCCCACGCTCGTCATCTAGTATGTGCGTCACCTCAATATAGCACAACGATGTGTAATCCGGGGTTTCATACCCTTAGGACAACATTTACAATCATTACTCACCTCTATCCGGTCCAAACTCTATCCCGCAATGCTTTGCCTCTCAAATCAGCCTCCTTATGCTCCAAATCTAACCAAAATCAGTGCAAAACCATCAAAATATGCTAAGGGAACAAAGCCCACTCGAAAGAAATTAAATTACAACACAAATCCCGAAATTGGCCAAACCCGACCCCTGGGTCCACGTCTTGGAATCTGTTGAAAATCACAACAATAGACTCCTTATCACGCCCCGAGTTCATTCATATCAAAATCACCAAAATCCAACCACGAACGACCCCTCAAATCCCAAACTCTAGGTCTCCAATTACAAGCCCTAGTTATTCAATATTTAGGCTTAAATTCTACAAATTCCTTGATTAATTAGGTAGAAATCACACTAGGGTTGAGTATTAAGTCCATAAATCTTACCTCTAAGTGTTCCCCCTTGATTCCCTCTTCAATCCTTTTCAAAAAGTTTCAAAATCACCCAAAAATAGAGGAACTTAGGCTAAAAATCGCGGAAATGGCCTTTTTAAACATTCTGCCCAGCTATTAATTTTTCTTAATGACAATCGCGAGAATTCCATCGCGATCGCAAAGCACAAACTCCACTGGCCAGTAATTTCACTCTATGCGATCACAGATAAACCCACGTGAACGCGATGCACATGACCTTACTCTTACGAGATCGCGAATAATGCCACATGTTCGCGATTCATAACTTGCCCAACTCACGCGATCGCGACTTGAGTTATGCGATCGTGAAATACAACCTGAACGGCCCCCATAAAAGCTATACGCCCTCGCGAGACTCCATACGCGATCGTGAAGAAGGAAAACCTGCAACAGTTGAGGCCAAAATTCTGTAACTTCTCAATATGCATTTTGGTCCGTTTAACCACCCGAAACTCACCCGAGGCCCTCGGAACCTCAACCAGACATGCCAACATATCCTATAACATCATTCAAACTTGTTCCAACCTTCGGAAACCTCAAAACAACATCAAAACACCAAATTTGCATCGGATTCAAGCCTAAGAATTCCAAAATCTTCCAAATTCCGCTTTTGATTCAAGAGTCTATCAAATCACGTCCGAATGACCTGAAAGATTGCACACACATCCCAAATAACACAACAGAACTACTGCAACTCCCGGAATTCTATTATGACCCCTATATCAAAGTGAAGCAGAGTTACCGAAAGCCTTGGAAGAAAGCAGGAAGAAGAAGAGGGAGAAGGGAAAGGCAAAGGTTGTAGAAAGTTCTGAGGCAGCAGAAGAAGAAGAGGAGATGGACCTGGTCCATCAAGAAAGGGGAAAAACTGTAGAGGTTCCTACTCCCAAACCTAAGAGGCCCAAGACTTCCTCTAAGAAGTCCTCCTCTGAACCTGTAACGGTTGAATCCTCTTTAGCCAAAAGAACTAGGTCTGCTGTGAAGGGTAAGCAAAAGAAAATTGTTGAAGAAGATGAAGAGTGGAGTGGTGGAGAAGAAGAAGAGGAATCTGAGAAAGAACAAGACAGGTTTGCCATCTTTGGCAAAAGAAATGTTTTGAAAGGAAGGCTGCTGAAAGACCTGGATGAACCAGGAATGAGGAGGTTGGTGGATGCTCTTACTGCACAAGGGTGAAAGGACATGGTCCTTGAAATGGATGGAAGGCTGGCCAGGAAAGAACTGATTGAGTTTATGGCAAATGCCACTATGAAGATGGGGTAGTCACCAGTCTGGTGAAAGGAGTAAAGGTGGAGTTTGATGCATTCAAACTGGGTGAGATTCTGGACATACCTAGTGAAGGGTATGATAATTATACAAGGCAAAGGTGTCCATGTCTGGATTCTCTCCCCACTGCTCATCAATGTACTAGAAATTTCTGTGATGCTCAAGTTGCTGAAGATGTGCCTGAAGCCAGATTCGTGCAGAAAAGTGAGATGAGGCCTGAGCACAAGGTCTTGTTTGAGTTTGTTAACAAGTACCTACTGCTCAGACAGGAGAGAAGGCATACTGCCAACTACATGGACCTGGTGCTAATGGAGTGCCTTGTGAGAGGAATGCAGATAAATTGGCCTGCTTTCACTGTCAAATTACTAGACAGGGTCCTTAATGGCTCTAAGGCTCATGAAACTCCATATGGGTTCATACTGACTATTGTGCTGGACAGGCTGAGGGTGCCTTTGAAGAAATGGGAGATAGCTTCAAGCAAGAAGCATTTTGCGGAAATAACGATAACAATAGGGGAAACAATCCCGACACAGCCCAAACCGAGGTGTCACAAGTCACGAGCAACTAAGAAATCCGGATATAAGTCTACTGAACGCTAAGTCTGATATAATAGTTCTAAGAACATGAAAATGATAAGATAGGGGAGGCACGGGGCTATGGACGCTAACAGCTACCTCGTAGTCTCCAAATCACTGCCTGGACTGAAAGATCAGCACTCAGGAGCGGACTTTGCTATGCCTGTATCTGCACACACGGTGCAGGGAGTAATGTGAGTATTCCGACCTAGTGAGTAATAATTATAAATAATGGCTGAAAGCATGAAAACATGTAAAGGCACCAAGCAAGTCTATATCAAAGCAGTAAAATCACTTAAGCAGTAAACTAGTGAAGAAGTCGAATTAAATCTCTTTAAATCAAGTAAAACAGGTAATTTAACAGGTAAATAACAAGTAGAAATCGGCCCCTTGGGCTCACTCTCATCGCTTAACACTCATTCTCAGCACTTGGCTCATATATCTCTCATAATAACAAAAATCAGAATAACCGCTGCGGTGTGCAGCCCGATCTGTACATCGTTGCGGCGCGCAGGCCGATCCATATAGATAGTCGACAGCGCTCACTGGGGGTGTGCAGACTCCGAAGGGGCTCCTACAGCCCAAGCGGTATATTGCTGCGGCGCGCAGCCCAATTCATATAAGTATTGCTGCGGCGCACGGCCCGATCCATAACATATATAGTATCTTTACGTTGGGTTCTCAACCCCTCTCAGTCATTAACCTCACAGCATCTCGGGCACAATAATAGAAGGTAGGGATCTCAGCCCACAAATTCCTCTCATTTAGGATTAGAATGATAAAACCGGCTCAAATCGTTTAAAGTAGATAGAAACATGACTGAGGATATGATTTTTAACAAGTAAAGTGAGGAAAAATCAGTCAAACTCCCTGAAGGATTTAAATGGTTGGCACGAAGCCCAAATATGGCAATTAGCCCAAATCATGATAATAGCAAATAAGTTTCAGTCAAATAAGTAGTAAATTCATCAATCGGGACGGACCAAGTCACAATCCCCAATGGTGCTCTACCCCACGCTCGCTATCCGGCGTGCAAGTCACCTCAATATAGCACTACGATGTGCAATCCGGGGTTTCAAACCCACAGGGCATCATTTAACATCATTACTCACCTCGCACCGGCTAAATATCTAGCTCGCGACGCCTTTGCCTCTCGAATCGGCCTCCACGCGCGTCGAATCTAACCAAAAAATCAGAACGAATATGTCACAATATGCTCAGGGAACAAAGCCCAAGCAAAAATAATCGAAAAATATCAAAAATCCCGAAATTCGCAAAACCCGAGCCCCGCGCCCACTTCTCGAAACTCAGAAATTTTCACATCAACGGGTTCCTTAACACTCCACGAGTCTATGCATATAAAGAACACCAACATCGGAGTCCAAATGACCCCTCAAATCCCAAATTAAAATTCCAAAATCCCAATCCCTAGTTCTTCCATTTTTGTTCAAGTTTCCATGAATTTCTAGCTAGATTTCACAATAAAATCACGTTTTAGGTTCATAAAACTTACCTCCAATCAATCCTCTTTGAATCTCTCCTCAATTTCCCTCAAACAGCTCTCAAAATACTAAGCTATGGTGGAATAATGGCTCAAAATCGCGGATGAAATGTTTAAAAACCCCACTGCCTAGTTCTGTTATTCCTTCTTTGCGAACGCGGTCAAACCCTCGCGTTCGCGATGCACAACTTTAACTTGACCAAGAACAACCCTTCGCGAACACGGCACCACACCCGTGAACGCGATGCTTCCACTTCCACAACCACGCGAACGCGAGCCCTTAGCTGCGAACGCGAAGAACAAAATGTACTGGACCCCAGATCCTCTTATGCGAACGCGAAAGCCACCATGCGAACGCGAAGCACCAGAAAATAACCTTCCGCGAATGCGAACCCTCAACCGCGAACGCGAAGAGCAAAACACCTGCCTTCCAATTTTCTTCTACGCGATCGCGAGGAACCCCATGCGATATCGAAGGCTTAAAATCTTCTGCAACTGCTGCTCAGTTTCTGCAAATTTCCAAAGTCTCAAAACTTCCCGTTAGCCATCCGAAATCACCCGGAGGCCCCCGGGACCTCAACCAATAGTACCAACACATCCTAAAACCTCATTCAAACTTGTTCCAATCATCAAAACACCTCAAACAACACCAAAACCATCAATTCACATTGAATTCAAGCCTAAGTTTTCTAAAAACTTCCGAAATACACTTTCGATCAAAACCCAACCAAACCACGTCCGAATGACCTGAAATATTGCACACACATCCCAAATGGCATAACGAAGCTACAGAAGCCCTCGGAATTCCATTCCGACCCTCAGATCAAAATCTCACCTACCAACCGAAAATCGCCAAAATACTAACTTCGCCAATTCAAGCCTAATTCTACGCCGGACCTCCAAAATCAATTTCGATCACACTCCTAAGTCACAATTCACCTCCCGAAACTAGCCAAACTATCAGAACTCACGCCCGAGCCCTCTAACACATAAGTCAACATTCGATTGACTTTTCCAACTAAGCCTTCTTAAAAGAGACTAAGTGTCTCATTTCTTACCAAATTCACTCCGAACTCAAACCAATAAACTCGACCACATAAAACATGTATAACGAATCATAAAGAAGCAGAAATGGGGGAAACAGAGCGGTAACTCATGAGACGACTGCCCGGGTCGTCACAGTCATACAATAATGAAAGTCTAAATTCAGACCAAGGATTATTGAACGTTGGAGTACTTTTCAGCGTGTTTCTTGGAATATGGGTGAGGTGATGGAGAAGACAAGCAAGTTGTTCTGTTATGCCCAACTTGTTTACATCGACTTCATTTGGTAGACTTCAATGGTACTGATTCAGTCGCAGGGATATGCCTCTTCTTCTTTCTTCTTCCTTGTAAAATCTCTAAATCGGGAGGTTTTGTGATCTCAGATTCTACATTTTGTGCAATATCCCATGATTTTTGATCTCCCACGGTATTCACATGTCCTTCATATGTTTTGAACCATGCTTCCTTTGAATACCATTTTGAGCAGTAATCAGATTTCTGCAAATATCTCTTATGAAAAACAGCAATTGCATGTGGATAGGGCAATTCATCAAGTTGGAATTCCAAGAAGTCATAAGTTCTCTTCTTTAAGTCTATAATGAATTCGATTCCTTCACTAATTATTCTAAATAATATTGAATCAAGGTTGAACACCTAAGAAGGAATAAAAAATTAAGATAAACTATATTAGTGTATTGTTGCTTCAAAAAAAAGTATGAAGTTTTTTAAATGTAAGCATCAAATCACTACAACATATATAAAAAGCTGAAGTAAATCCTGAAGTTAATAAATACACTCACAAACATTTTGCAAGCCAAGTCCATCTTCTTAGTCATCTCTTCTTCTGCCCATATTGATACTTTGTGAAAAGTTTCATTTGCTTTTTTTCTCCGTTCATAAAACCACTCTCCCAACTTTTCTTTGATGAAATCTAACATTGTTAAAATAGGCATCTCTCTCGCTTTTAGTAAAATAGAATTCATTGATTCTACCATGTTTGTTGCTAGCATATCATAACGTCTCCTTGGGAACCACGATCAAGCCCATCTCTCTAGAGGCTCTTCCATTACGTAATTGTATGTTTTCTTGTCAACACTTTTGAGTTGGTACATTAACTGATTAAAATCATCACGTTTGTATGACCTTGCAGCACTTTGAAAAAGATTTATTACCGTGGCTTTTGCATGTCTTTGCTTTAAATTTTTCTCAAAGTGATAGAGGTAGATACCATGGTGAGTTTCAAGATAAACTTTTCTAATCCCATTTGTGATCGATTGGTTTCTATCTGACAAGAAAACCAGTTCACAACGGACATGAATTACTTTTCTCATTTCTCCGAAGAACCAAATGTATGCCTCATTGTTTTCTGAATCTGTTACACCAAAAGATAGAGGAAATATTTGATTGTTTGCATCCTTTGATACACCAACAAATAGAACACCACGATATTTTAACTTTAAAAACATTGTGTCTACTACAATAATGAGTCTACAGTAGGACCAACCAGCTATTGATGCCGCAGGAGCAAAGAACATCTAACAAACCTGTACAGTGAAACACAAAACAACAAATCATAAGGTGTGAAGTTTTTCAAATAGGGACATTTGAAACTTCAGGCTGATGGTTAGTATTGTTTTACTTACCTATTCTGCTCATCTCTTTTTATGTTTGTGTACGTTCCTAGGTTTCTGTGCACCATCATGTGTAGGTATGAAGGAAGAATCTGGTAGTTCTCTTCTAGTGTTACCCTTATGTAAGCAATAGCTTTTTGAATAGCGCGACATGCCTTGTGATAACCAATATCAATTCAAAATTTCATTTTCTACAAAGGCCGGTGTAACCTCTATCTTTTTATCTCGAACATGTTCTCTAATTTGTTCACTTATAAAATTTGATGTAGCATACTTCTGATCTAATTTTTTTGTAACAACCGAGCATTCATGGTTGTTATGATATTTTATCACCCTGAAAAGTGTGAAATTTTTTATTCTAGTAGCACGTACATTCCAACCACATTTCTCCATGATGCATTTCAGCTCGTATCTCTTTGAACATGATCTATTAGTAGTGAATTCAACTTTCTGGTTTATATCCAAGCTGCAAAAAAATTTATTCATGTTTTGTTTGTTCTCAAAAATTGATCCTACTCTTACTTCCTCAGGCAATGCATCGTGCCTAAGTATTTTACATGGTGGAGATTCTTTCAGCTTTCTCCTCACTCTTTTTCTTGATTTTTGAGAAGCACTAGAAGTTTCAGCAATTTCTTCAATTCTATCTGATGTTAGCGGTATAAATTCCATGTTCACTTCATCATCGTTGTTGCTTATCATTGCAAAAGGTAACAAAAAACTTTATTGGATTGTGTGTTGGTTGTCAATTTGCATTATTAGCTGTCCTTCTTCTTCTTGGTCATCGACAAACTGGTGTGAATTTATTGGACGAGCGGGTAAATGTTACAGCATTGTATATTCTGAAGTAGCTGTAATGTTAGAAGGTTGTTGCTCGTTGTCTACTTCCATTATTGGCTGTCCTAGTTCATGTTGATAATCAGCAAATGATTCTGAATCTATTGTATATGCAAGAGATTGTTTGAATGCTGCAAATTCTGAATGTTGTATTTTTTCGATAACGAAATGGAAATTCTTGTAGGTTGAATCAGTTGTAAACAAATGTATACAGGTACTGAGTTCTTCATTTGAAGTTACAAGCATTCCTTTTCTTGTATTTAGTTTGATATCAAACCATACCTATAGTGAATATCTGCTTGAATCAATATTTGTAACTTCACCAATTTTCTTTAGGAAAGTATTGAATGATACTTGCTTATTAAGCAGAACAAGTTTTGTATCATGATTCAAGTATTTGAAATCAAGAGTCCACCTCCGTAACGACCCGGGTGGTCGTTTCATGAGTTACCGCTCCGTTTCCCCCATTTCTGCTTCTTATTGCCTTTTTCAGCTGTATTTTGTGCTATCGAGTTGGTTGGCTTTGGTTCGGAGAGGTTTTGGTAAGGTATGAGACACTTAGTCTCCTTTGAGTAAGCTTAAGTTAGAAAAGTCAATCGGATATTGACTTATGTGTTAAAGGACCCGGATGTGAATTCCGATGGTTCAGATAGCTTCGGGAGGTGATTTGGGACTTAGGAGCGTGATCAGAATGTGTTTTGGAGGTACGGAGTAGATTTAGGCTGGAATTTTGGCGTTTTCCGGTGGATAGGTGAGCTTCCTTGGGGATGAAGTTTTGCTTTTCTTGGCTGGCTTGGAGCAATTGGAGCCTTTTGTGAAGAAGCTTAGTGCTTCTTTGGATCATAGCTTGCCCCAACTCTTTTCAGAAGATCAGCCAGAGTTTCCTCAGTTGATGAAAAGGGTTCTTCCTGTTGCTTGCTTAGATGAACAAGCCCCTCAGTCGCTTCCCCAGAACAACTTCCCCCTGGATGCCACTCTCTTCAACACTCCCACAGATAGCAAGAACTTTTTCTTTCCCATTACCCCTCTCATCACCACTTGCTCCCTCTCTCTCTCTTTTCCTTTCTTTTTACCTCCACTCCTTGATTCAGCCACCTTTACATCTTTAATAGGACCAACTAGAACAAACCTATTTTCAGTGCTTTCAACCACAGTAGAAAATACCACGCAAGAACTTACCTCACCAGGGGTTTCTTGAATTTTCTCAGTGTCAGAAGACCCATGTTCTTCACCTTCACTGGCAGAAATAAAAGCTTCAGACTTAGAGCTAGAGTCAGATTCGTGAACAGGGCTTTCTTTCTTTTGCCTAGCCTTCAATTTCTCATTTTGAAATTTCCTTAGAGCTCCAGATGCTACAGTTTTTCTAGCCAAGATTTTCTGCCTACGAAACCTAGGTTTTGGGGATTCAATCGGAGGAGTAGATGAGGAAGTGTTAGAGGGAGATGCTGGTGGGGGAGTGCCAGGATTATCTTGGGGATTAGACATGGTTTTTCGACTATGGGAGAGTTTTGGGAATTTCTCAGAAGAAAGAAGATTTGGGATTTCTGGAGAGGAAAAGGGTGATCAGAACTGGAGAAATGTTTTGACGGTTATGGACTAATGAAGAAACGGTGTGGTGTGTATTTAAAGACGATTAGAATTAAATGCAGTAATGGCAGCTTTTTCAGGGGTCAATTAGAAGTCTAATCAAGGTATAATTCCGGTCTCTTAGTGATTATTAGGCATCGCTAGATTTTAGGCAAAAATCCCGGTTTTTAGAGTTCTAGGAGAACGAAACTGGTTCAATGCTCAACGGATAAAATTTCTTGGAATTTGACGAATGTAGGACTTCTGCTCATGATTGGAAAATTAAACTTTCTAATTGTGCAGAGTATAGAAAACATACCTGAGCTTTCATATGAACACATACTGATGAACCAGGTTCTTCATATAGAATTCTCTTGAACATGCCTCAAATTCCATAATAGAAAAACTTTGGAAGAGATCAGTGAGTCATATATACACATGTCACAGGAGTATACTAATTAAAGTATGAAACTGAGTAAGAATTGATCTAGATATTTACAAAAAGTTAGAACTCCTAACCAAATAAAAAAAATCAAAATTTTTTTTCATTGTGCATTCTGAACTGGACCTATTAGGTGATCTTAATCATCCCTAATTCCAACCTGTTCCTCTCAAAGTTTTCTCTACTCAGTGCTTTAGTGAAAATGTCAGCTATTTGTTTATCAGTAGCACAGAATTCTATTGAAATAAATCCTTTCTCATAGTTATCTCTTAAGAAGTGATGTCTAACATCTATGTGCTTAGTCCTCTTATGATGAACAGGGTTCTTTGTCATACTTATAGCACTAGTGTTATCACAGAATATTGGAATACATCCCACTTCAATTCCAAAATCTACCAACTGTTGTTTGATCCATAGCAATTGAGCACAACAAGAAGCAGCAGCAACATACTCAGCTTCAGCAGTAGATAGGGCCACTGAATTTTGCTTTTTGGTAGCCCATGACACAAGACATGAACCAAGGAAGTGTGCCGTACCTGAGGTGCTCTTCCTATCCACTAGAAAACCTGCATAATCAGCATCAGCGTATCCAACTAAATTGAAATTGCTACCTTTGGGATACCAAAGACATAGATCAATGGTGCCTTTCAGATATCTTAGTATCCTCTTGACAGCAGTCAAGTGAGACTCTTTTGGATTTGCCTGAAAACGAGCACAAAGTCCTACACTGAAAACAATATCAGATCTGCTGGCAGTAAGATACAGGAGTGAACCAATCATACCCCTATACAACTTTTGATCAACTGATGAACCAGGTTCATCAACATTTAATTTAGTGTCAGTTGCAATAGGTGTGTCTATTTCTTTAGATTCCTCAATTTTAAACTTTTTGATTAGCTCTTTTGTATACTTCTGCTGATGGATCATGGTTCAATTTGGACTTTGTTTGATTTTCAAGCCTAAGAAGAAGTTATGCTCACCTACCATGCTCATTTCAAACTCACTCCCCATTAATTTTGCAAAGTCCTTAGTTTATCAGTGGTGGCCCCAAAGATTATGTCATCAACATATTTTTACAACAATGAGATCCTTACCTTTTTCCCTTAGGAATAAGGTACTATCAATTTTACCTCTTTTGTACCCATGCTCCAGCATGAATTTGGACAATCTTTCATACCATGCTCTTGGGGCCTGCTTGAGTCCATAGAGAGCCTTGTCTAACTTGTACACTCAGGACAATCCTTGCTTTCAAACCCTGGAGGTTGTTTTACAATCACTTCTTCTTTTAGGTAACCATTCAGGAAGGCACTTTTAACATCCATTTGATGAAGAGTGAATTCCATGTGTGGTGCAAAGGCTATAAGAAGTCCGATTGCCTCTAGTCTTGCAACTGGAGCAAAGGTCCCATCATAGTCTATGCCCTCCTCTTGGCTATAACCTTGGACCACCAATCTTGCCTTGTTTCTTGTAACTGTTCCATCTTCATCAAGTTTGTTTCTGAAGACCCATTTTGTACCAATGACTGATCTGTCCTTGGGTCTTGGAACTAGATGCCAAACGTGACTTCTTTCAAACTGGTTGAGTTCATCCTGCATTGCATTCACCCAATCTGCATCTTGCAAAGCCTCAACAACATTTTCAGGTTCAGTAAGAGATAAAAAGGCATCAAAAGCACACAGATTCTTTAATTGTTATCTAGTTTTGACTCCAGATGTTGGATCAATGATAATGTTCTCAATGGGATGAGAACTTTGATACTTGTGAGGTTTCACAACCAACTGGTTTCTGCTAGATGTTTCTCCCATGTTCTGTTGCTGAGGAACAGGGTCATGAACAGGTTCCTTTAAGGGATTTATTTCTATTCCTCTTTGATTTGTTCCCCCTATCAGGTTGCCCTGTATGGAAGGACCTTGCCCACCCAGGCAGCTTACTTTTCTCTTGAACAAAAGCTTTGTTCTTTTGACTGGCCTTTACTTTTGCATTACATTCATTTTTGTAATGGTCAGTCTTGCCACAGTGTGTGCATACTTTATTCTCAGGAAGTGTGAGGTACTTCCATCACCTGTTCCTTCTGTTGGTGCCTCTTTGACCTGAGCTTGGCTTCAATCAAGTCTTTTACCAATCCAATGGCTTCATCTTCATGTTCCTGTCTCTCAGAAAGAATGTTTGTTTCATCAAATACTACATGCACACTCCTTCTACACACAAAGTTCTTTTATTAAACACTTTATATGCTTTGTTGTGTGAAGAATATCCCAAGAATACTCCCTCATCACTTCTGGGATCAAACTTACCTAGGGAGTCTTTTCCATTATTGTGCACATAGCAGTTACAACCAAATGCCCTAAGATGGGATATATTTGGTTTTCTCCCTTTAAGTAACTCATAGGGAGTCTTCTCTACAAGTGGTCTAGTCATGCATCTATTGATTATGTAACATGCAGTGTTTACAGCCTCTGCCCAGAAGCTGTGGGGCAGTTTACTAGAAAGTAGCATGGTCCTAGCCATGTCCTCAAGGGTCCTGTTCTTCCTTTCAACTACTCCATTTTGCTGAGGAGTCATAGGGGCAGAGAAGTTATGATCTATACCATTTTCATCACACTATTCACCAAACTTTGCATTTTCAAATTCAGTTCCATGATCAGACCTAATGGATGCAAGTTGATTTCCTAACTGTTTCTGAGTTTTTCTAACAAAAGTAGTAAACATATCAAATGCTTCATCTTTAGATGTTAGAAATAGTAACCAGGTAAATCTAAAATAATCATCAACAAGTACCATTACATATTTCTTTCCACCTCTGCTCATTGTTCTCATTGGACCACAAAGATCCATATGAACCAGTTCCAACGACTTGGACGTGCTTACCATTTTCTTGGTTTTGAAGGATGATCTTACCTGCTTCCCCCTTGCACATGCCTCACAAACTTTATCTTCCTTGAACTTGATGTTGGGTAACCCAATCACCAAGTCCTTGGAGACTAATTTGTTTAGCTGATTCAGACTTGCATGACCAAGTCTTTTGTGCCATAGGAGGGGATCATTAACCAACACACTTAGGCAAGTGAGTTCATTTTCTGACAGAGTGGACAAGTCTACAATGTAAATATTGTTAACTCTTTTTCCCTGCAAAACAATCTTGTCAGTGGTAAGGTTAATCACAAAGCACTTGGTAGATGTGAAAGCTACAAGATTACCTCTGTCACACAGTTGTGACACACTTATTAGGCTATATTTCAAGCTATCTATCAAGTAGACATTCTCTATGGAATGAGAATCTGTCTTACCTACCTTTCCAACCCCAATGATCTCACCTTTCTTTCCATTACCAAAGGAGACATTACCTCCTTTTAAGCTCTCAAGTGAAAGGAACTGGTCCTTGCTCCAAGTTATATATTTTGAGCAGCCACTATCCATATACCATATTTGGCTGCTTCCTTTCACTTGGACCTACAAAAGAAATCAGGGGTTAGTCTTAGGAACCCAAACTAGTTTGGGCCCCTTTCTATAGGCAAAAGGGTCCCACTTTGGTGCTTGAGTCCCATAGCCAAGTCCTCTTTTGTTGCTACTGTGATGCTCTTGCAACCAAGAGAGTGCATCAGAGGCCTTGTTCCATTTGAAAGTTCTGTCTAGTTCATGTTTCACTTTTCCTAGATCTTCTTTTAGGATTTTAATCAATTCATCCTTCTTATACAATTCATCCTTCATTTTTCCTAAGTTTTCCTCTAGAGTGAGATAGGTGAGATCAGCTTTCTTCTTTCCTGTTCCTAGTTTCAGTTTTGGGTTTTAAGACCTAAGTTCTAAGATACTAGTGTCAAGTTCAAGAACATGGTTCTTCAACTCAGCATTCTTTCAAACACTCCCATTAGCCCTAGACTCTATATTTGCTTTTAGGATCACACATTCCCTAGACAGATCTTCCTTTTCATTGTTGATTATTTCAGACTCATCGATGAAGTCTAGTAACAGCTCAGATAACCTTTCTTTAGACAGAAATTTAATCTTGTCTTTGAGATGAAGAATACTTACCTCTTGTTCATCATTTGATTCTCCAATAGCCATAAGAGCCTGTTCTTCTTAAGCTTCACCTTTTGACTCCTCATCTGATGTTTCTCCCCAGACAGCAACCATAGCCTTTGTTGATCCTTTGTTCCTTTTTGGTTGAACCTGTTCCTTCTTCCTGTTCCTTCGTTTGGCCCTTTCTTTTTTCCACTCGATTTCCCATTGAGGGCAGTTCTTGATCATGTGATCAGTCTTACCACACTTGTATTAACCCTCATTGGTCTGTTTCTCAGGAGCCTTTGGCTTGTTGAAGGTTGTACCTCTTGAAGAGCCTTTTCCTCTCATCAAGTACTTTTTAAAATCTCTAGTGATCATAGCCATTTCTTCATCTTCTAGATCTGAACCTTCAGCAATTCTGAGAGCCAAACTTCTTTCCTTCATGGGTGTATCCATCTTTATGGTTTGCCTTCTTAATTCATATGCAGTAAGGTTTCCAATTAGTTCATCCAGCTTGAGGGTAGCAATATTTTTTGATTCCTGAATAGCAGTGATTTTTCTTTCCCATGAGATTGGAAGAACCCTTGTCAAGATTTTCTCAACCTTGTCTTCTTCAAGAATAATCCTTCCAAGAGATTTAAGTTCATTTGTAAGTGTAGTGAACCTGGTATACATCTCTTGAATTGTTTCTCCTTCCTTCATAGTAAAATTCTCATATTGAGAATACAGTAGTGTTTCTCTGGACCTCTTCACTTGAGGTGTTCCTTCATGAGCCACCTGCAAGGTGTCCCAGATTTCCTTAGTAGCGGTACAGCTTTGGATCCTGCTGTACTCATTAGGACCTAGTCCACACACAAGCCATTTCTTGGCTTTAGCATTTTTCTCCCACTTCTTCAAGTCTTTAGCAGTGCAGTCAGCCCTTGTCTTTGGTACGTCCATACCTTCAGAATTCTTCTTTGTAGTTGCTAGGGGACCATTAGTAACTATGTCCCAAAGTTCATAGTCTTCTCCAATGATATGATCTCCCATCCTGTTCTTCCACCAAGAATAGTACTGACCAGTGAAAAGTGGAGGCATAGCAGTGGACTGCCCTTCCCAGTTCCCAGGTGGTGCGCTCATGTTGATCTTCTCCTAAGGTGTTAGCCTCTTCAAGGATAACCTGCTCTGATACCAATTGATGTTCTAAACTTCAATACTACACAAGAGGTGGGGTGATTTGTGTGGTACCCAATTTCGCTCTAGAAGAACCTGGTTCTTCTAGGTATACTTTTTACTACTGTTTGCGGAATTAAATGTACATAAAATAAAGAACACAAAGATTTTTTACGTGGAAAACACCTGGCTCAAAAGGTTAAAAAACCACGACCTACTACTCAGTAGGATTTTCCCAAACTTCCACTAAAATCACTAAGCCAAAACAGCATTTACAAAACTCTTGTAAACCTAAGGATTAAACTCTAATCCCGTTGTGGCATACAGCCTCAGCTGTTGTGACAACTTCAAGTTAACTCTAACTTGAATACTCAAAGTACCTAATACAATTGCTTCTATGAAAGCTGAAAGGTACAACTTTAAATCACCTACTACAATTTGAACTAGAATAAAAGAAAGACACAATGGAATTGGTTCTTCTATCTTGTCCAAGTACCTTCAGGAATGCACACTTGAATCTCACATAAATTGCTTGCAAAATTGCCTCGCTCTTTTGCTCTCAATTTAGTTTAACTTCTGCGTTTGTGCAATACCTGTAAAAGAGAACAATCACTGTTATTTAATGAGTTAGTAATTAGAGTTTGATTAAGACTCAATTACTAATCTTCCATCGAAGTTGAGTCCTTGAACAACACAAACTCCAACCCTATCCTTTATCCGGATTGTGTTCTCTTCTCATAAGGAGACTTTCACTCCTTATCTAATATGCAACCTTTTCGATTAGTTCAGGAGATATTGCTGCTTGATCACTGATACTTATCTCCTTCACGTGTATCTCACATGTATAGGTTGATAGACATTGTGCCTCACATGATGGACCTAGTCCATGACTGAGTTCATTTGTCATTCTTTAAAACTTCTCCTGCACTTGGGCCAACATTATCCTCGAGAGGCTGTAGAACATTTTAGGAAAAAACACTTCATATTCTTGAAATTCTAATCGTGCGAACTTGTTGATCCGAGAACTAAACTTCTATTATTCTATTCCCTCACAGATGGTGAGGACGCGAGCTACCGGACGAGGTGGACGACCACCAGTACCACCCACTGAGGCCACCAGAGGTCGTGGACGCGGTCGTGGTCGTGGCAGAGGCAGAGCAGCGAGAGCAGGTGGCCTCAGTGGGTCGTGGCAGAGGCAGAGCAGCGAGAGCAGGTGGC
Organism: Nicotiana attenuata; assembly: GCF_001879085.1. Taxonomy (NCBI): domain Eukaryota; kingdom Viridiplantae; phylum Streptophyta; class Magnoliopsida; order Solanales; family Solanaceae; genus Nicotiana; species Nicotiana attenuata. Next base: position 182,604 of record NW_017670274.1, read on the forward strand.
CTCAGGCTCCAGCAGCACCAGTTCAGGCACCAGCTATGCCCATCGTGATCCCGGGTCTACAGGAGGCCTTGGCACAAATCTTGACCGTTTGCACTGGTCTAGCTCAGGTAGTTTTAGCCACCACAGCAGTAGCTACTTCACAGGCCGGTGTAGGCAATCAGACCCCCGCTGCTTGCACACCTGAGCAGGTAGTGCAGGGACTACAGACACCGGAGGCACCTCCAGCCCAGCCGGTTGCACCAGTGCAGGAGTTCAGGGTTCTAGTTATGTTGGATGATGAGCAGCGTCGTCTTGAGAGGTTTGGTAAACTCCAGCCTCCGTCATTCAGTGGTGCTGAGGGCGAGGATGCCCAGGGTTTTCTGGACAAGTTTTAGTGGATGCTCCGTACAGTAGGGATTCTTGAGTCTAGTGGTGTGGCATTCACCACCTTTCAGTTTTCTGGGGCTGCCTTCACTTGGTGGGAGGCATATGAGAGGCGTAGGCCTGTTGGTGCAGCGCCCCTTACTTGGCAGGAGTTCTCCACTCTCTTCTTGGAGAAGTATGTACCGCAGTCCCGCATAGAGAAGCTGCGCAGACAATTTGAGTGGTTGAGGCAGGGGGATATGACCGTGTCCCAGTATGAGATGAGGTTTTCAGAGTTGGCTCGTCATGCCGTTTGGATCGTTCCGACTAATCGCGAGAGGACCAAGAGATTTGTTGATGGCCTTAACTACCATCTCCGCATTCTTATGACTAGAGAGAGAGTATTGGGTGCTACATTAGAGGAGGTGTGAGCACGTGATTTTTGCCCTATATGAATTACTCCCAGAAATTCAAAACAAAATAACTTCTTTCAGTGTTTGCAATTTTGTGGATTTTTGTGACATTTTTCTGTTAATTGCTAACGTGTCTGTTGGCAGTTTACGTGCATTTTTAATTCATATAATTCATGAAAAATATAAAAAAAAATACATGGCATTTGCATTTAAGATCTAATTTTGCATTTTTAGGTTAATTAGCAAATTAGTTATTTTATAAAAATAGAAAATCACAAAAATAGGTTATTTTTGCACTTTTAATTTTAATTTTGAACTTTTGTAGTTGTTCCTTTAAATTTGGGTTTTAATTAATTATGGTGAATCATTTGATTTGCGGGATAATTTGACTTAGGGATTAATTTAGGTGTTATTTTTAATTGTTGAAAAAAAAAAGAATTTTGGAAAATAAAAAGAAATGGCTTTAAAAAGAAAAGAAGTAGAAAAGGAATGTGGATTTTGGGCCTTCTCTATTTCAACTCCCCTGAGCCCAAACATTTCCCCTTCCCAAACCCATGTAAACCCGGCCAAAATCGTTCCCAAAGCCCCACACGCCCAAAATATACGGACAATCAATACAGAGATCCAAAATCAAATCCCTAACTAAACGCGTACTGTTCATCTTCGTCCTCACCTCTTCTGCGTCCAAGCTCGCAAAATTCCGTGCGAGTGAGATCAAATTCACTCACGCGTCTTTATCTCACCACGTCACCAACCCTAACGGTCTCTGACAGATTCTCTTGTCCCCATCCCCTGCTCACGTGATGGAAGCCTATAGAAGGCATATGCTGGATGAATAGGGAGCGTGGGATCGATTTTGATTGATCCCAGCCCTTCATTTATTAGGTGTTTGCCTGATAACTAGAGGGAATTTTGGGGATTATAGGGGGAAGATTTTCGTTTGGGAAAGGGGAGGTTCTTTTGGAGAGATTGTTTTTTTCAGAAGGATGAGGATGAAAAGAATTCTTCTTCCTCTTCAGTTTATTCTTGGCTTAGATTTTCCAGAACAGGAGAAGATATAAAAGAAGTGTTTATTGTCCTTTGATTCTGTTTTTGGTTTTCCATTACTTCTTCTCTAAAAGATCAAAAAAACAATACATATTTCGTTCTTTCTTTCTGGGTTGGAGTTCATTTTAAAAATGGAGTTCGATTGAAAGTTGCTGAGTTCGTGGTTGCACGAGCTTCTGATCCCTACTCATTTCTGTTGTTGATTGAGCTGATGCTAACCACTGTATTCCACTTGTATTCAACGCTCGAGCAAAGTTAATCGCAAGTGTTTACTGATTCAGGTTCATTTCTAATCCCATGTAGCCTATCTTTGGCGTTTGATTAAGAAATGTATTGAGAATTTGAGTTCAGCTGGTTTGGAACTATTTGATTTTGGTGACTGTTGGTCATAGTATGTTTGTTTACCATTTGCACTCGTATTTCTGCTTGGTTTGGCTGTGTACATATTAAAATGAGTTCTCTGAAATTGTCTTCTGTTGTTCTCTTCCTGTCATTGGTTTGGTTAGTGTTTTTTTCTAACTTTCTAAAAACTGTACGAACCTTCGAATGTTAATCGAGTCGATCCCATTGATTTGTGTGTGCTTAACTCGTCATTTAATCATGACCTCTCTAATGTCACAAGTTGATTTGGACCTGCACACTCCCCTGCCCTGTTTTTCTTTCTTGAATGGCTGTCAATCACTTCCATTTCCTTGGATTGAATCTGTCAGTCGGTAAGTTTAGATTAGTGTAGTTCTATTTTCTGCTCTTCGAGTTAGCTATTGTCATTTGTGAGATGCAAGTCACCTGTTAGGTTTCAGTAACTTTGAGTTAGCTATTGTCATTTGTGAGATGCAAGTCACCTGTTTTGGATCCTTTCTTGGTGTAACCTCTGCTGCTGTGTTGACTGCGATTGTGAAAATCAGTTTTGTTTTTAACTTCTATTTACTGTGGTTTTTTTGAACAATTCTGAAGTCGTAGCTCCTCCAATAATTATTTAGTTAATTTTCAAAATGACTCGCCAATACTTCGTCTAGTTTAATCTTTCCATGTGGATTTTGGTGCAAAAATATGTTTCTGATCCTTTGTTTTGCTGTTTCATTGGAGTATAAAAATGGAATCTCCACAGCTCAAGGTTGTCTCGTTTATCTATCGTTTTTCGCCATAGTCTCAGATTCTCGATTTGCTGGCCAAATGGAATTTCCAGCTCTGTCAATTCTCTACTGTAGTCGATTGGTTTTCTATTGAAATTGTTATCATTCTCTTCACTCGTGTGTTTGTGTGACAAAGGCCAGAGTGTGACATTCAGTCAAGTTGTGCTTGAGGTAATAAGGCATCTGGAAGGAGCCTATGCCCTTATATTTAAAAGTCGACATTACCCAAATGAATTGATTGCTTGCAAACGTGGTAGTCTGCTTCTTCTTGGTGTAAAGGATTCAGAAGAAGAGGCCTCCGCAGAATCATCATTTAGTGATGCTAAATTTCCTTCAAGCAAAGGGCAACCAAGGAATTATCTTGCCAGTGACGCTAATGCTTTGGTTGAACAGTACCAAAAGGGTCTTGGTAATTGAGGATGGTGAAGCTGGTAATTGAGGATGGTGAAAATGTACTTAATACTAACTCTTTCTGGAATCGAGGTGCGCCATGCCAAATAAAATCTCAATTGCATGGCCCTCATTTAATTAATCTTGTATTGATCCTTAGAATTCGAGGCGTGCCATTTAAGAAATTTCCATGGCCCTCGCAAAGTTGCTAACGCATAGTTACTTTAGGCGCGTCATTTAATAACATTACCTTCCTAAATTCGGGTGCGCATTTATGTGACCCAAATCCAAATCTCAACAATGTTAAAATATGTCGAAGACTGCGGGTGCATTTATGTGACGTGGTTCAAGACGTGTTTTAATAGCGTTGCAATATTCCTAAAAATGACTAAAAGCGGTTAAAGTTAAAATTTGCACATAGGTTCATAATTGTTTAAAATCAGATAATCAAGCCAAATATAGCAGTTGAGCGACCGTGCTAGAACCACGGAACTCGGGAATGCCTAACACCTTCTCCCGGGTTAACAGAATTCCTTACCCGGATTTCTGGTTCGCGGACTGTTAAACAGAGTCATATTTTCCTCGATCCGGGATTCAACCGGTGACTTGGGACACCATTAATCTGCCAAGTGGCGACTAGGAATCTTTAATAAACAAATCCCGTTTCAATTGTCCTTTAATTGGAAAAACTCCTTTACGCCCTTGCGGGGGTGTAGTAAGAAAAATGAGGTGTGACAGCTCTGGCGACTCTGCTGGGGATACAAACCCAGAACTTCGGTTCAGGGTTTAAGAATTCGAGCTTAGAATAATTGTTATGTTTGGCTTTATCTGATTTTCCTACATGTTTCCTGCCTAATGTGCTAAATGCTTTACCGCTTTGATATTATTTGAACTGTATATATAAACTGTGCCGAAATCCTTCTCTTCTCACCTCCGAGGATGTGCTCACTGGTGGAAACTCCCTATTCTGTTAGTGTCATACCTTAAAATAAGAAAGAGGCCGGACAAGTTACTAAGCCGGATGGCCTTTTGGTTCCCGGTACGTAGCCCCCTCCTCGACTCGAGTTGTCCGCTCGAGTACACAGTCTAGAACATATACCCAGGTTTTGAACCTAGAATAACTTGACCTCATGCCGGATCCCTAGTAGGAACGCTTATCTGCATCACGTGCATTTTGACTTAGGGGACTCAACACAGGGGTTGGGTCCGTCTAGGACAGGTGTACCCGGAATAATGGACCATCCTGATGCATCCTACTTGTGCATTTATCTGTTTTGGACTCGCATGCTGACCGGCTTTGAATATCTGGGAAAAATTGAAAAACAAAAAGAGAAAAAGAGAAAATAGCAGTGTAGAGAGTTAATTACCTATATCAAAAAAACCAATGTCCAAGTAGTGCCGAAATGCTGCCGGATTTTTGAGAAAATGAAAGAAAAAGAAGAAAAGTATTTTATTTTTAGTTTGTTTTGTTTGCCAATGGAAAAGAAAAACAAAAAAGGAGTTTTATTTTCAAATTAGTTTGTTTATTTGCCATTGAAAAAGAGAACATAAAAAAGAGTCTTGCTTTCAGAAATAGTGTATTTGCCAACAAAAACAAAAAGAGGTTTGTTTTCAAAAAAATAGTTAGTTTTATTTGCCCGAACTACGCAGGTATGATTCTCACCGGATGTGAGATACGTAGGCAACCCTCATCGGGTCCAACCTCCCCTTTTCAAAAATAGCCAAAAATGCCAAAAATTTTAATGTCGTCATGAATAAGTCGGGTGACGCCATTCTTGTCAAAAAATAAGCCAAATGTCCCCAAAAGGGCGCCGGAAGGCTGTTTTTGCAAGAACAGCCACCCTGAGTCATTTTAAAACGGTTTGCGGGCACAGCCTTAAAATCTCCCTTTCGGAAGTGCTGAAAGGCCGTCTTTGCAAAACCGAGTCTTTGTTTTCTCAAAATAAATATTTTTGAAAAGTAGCCACTTTTCTTTTTTTTNCTCTAACATTGTCTTCTGTTGTTCTCTTCCTGTCATTGGTTTGGTTAGTGTTTTTTTTAACTTTCTAAAACCTGTACGAACCTTCGAATGTTAATCGAGTCGATCCCAGTGATTTGTGTGTGCTTAATTCGTCATTTAATCATGACCTCTCTAATGTCACAAGTTGATTTGGACCTGCACACTCCCCTGCCCTGTTTTTCTTCCTTGAATGGCTGTCAATCACATCCATTTCCTTGGATTGAATCTGTCAGTCGGTAAGTTTAGATTAGTGTAGTTCTATTTTCTGCTCTTCGAGTTAGCTATTGTCATTTGTGAGATGCAAGTCACCTGTTAGGTTTCAGTAACTTTGAGTTAGCTATTGTCATTTGTGAGATGCAAGTCACCCGTTTTGGATCCTTTCTTGGTGTAACCTCTGCTGCTGTGTTGACTGCGATTATGAAAATCAGTTTTGTTTTTAACTTCTATTTACTGTGGTTTTTTTGAACAATTCTGAAGCCGTAGCTCCTCCAATAATTATTTAGTTAATTTTCAAAATGACTCGCCAATACTTCGTTTAGTTTAATCTTTCCATATGGATTTTGGTGCAAAAATATGTTTCTGATCCTTTGTTTTGCTGTTTCATTGGAGTATAAAAATGGAATCTCCACAGCTCAAGGTTGTCTCGTTTATCTATGTTTTTCGCCATAGTCTCAGATTCTCGATTCGCTGGCCAATGGAATTTCCAGCTCTGTCAATTCTCTACTGTAGTCGATTGGTTTTCTATTGAAATTGTTATCATTCTCTTCACTCGTGTGCTTGTGTGACAAAGGCCAGAGTGTGACATTCAGTCAAGTTGTGCTTGAGGTAATAAGGCATCTGGAAGGAGCCTATGCCCTTATATTTAAAAGTCGACATTACCCAAATGAATTGATTGCTTGCAAACGTGGTAGTCTGCTTCTTCTTGGTGTAAAGGATTCAGAAGAAGAGGCCTCCGCAGAATCATCATTTAGTGATGCTAAATTTCCTTCAAGCAAAGGGCAACCAAAGGAATTATTCTTGTCCAGTGACGCTAATGCTTTGGTTGAACATACCAAAAGGGTCTTGGTAATTGAGGATGGTGAAGCTGGTAATTGAGGAGGGTGAAAATGTACTTAATACTAACTCTTTCTGGAATCGAGGTGCGCCATGCCAAATAAAATCTCAATTGCATGGCCCTCATTTAATTAATCTTGTATTGATCCTTAGAATTCGAGGCGTGCCATTTAGGAAATTTCGATGGCCCTCGCAAAGTTGCTAACGCGTAGTTACTTTAGGCGCGTCATTTAATAACATTACCTTCCTAAATTCGGGTGCGCATTTATGTGACCCAAATCCAAATCTCAACAATGTTAAAATATGTCGAAGACTGCGGGTGCATTTATGTGACGTGGTTCAAGACGTGTTTTAACAGCGTTGCAATATTCCTAAAAATGACTAAAAGCGGTAAAAGTTAAAATTTGCACATAGGTTCATAATTGTTTAAAATCAGATAATCAAGCCAAATATAGCAGTTGAGCGACCGTGCTAGAACCACGGAACTCGGGAATGCCTAACACCTTCTCCCGGGTTAACAGAATTCCTTACCCGGATTTCTGGTTCGCGGACTGTTAAACAGAGTCATATTTTCCTCGATTCGGGATTCAACCGGTGACTTGGGACACCATTAATCTCCCAAGTGGCGACTCTGAATCTTTAATAAACAAATCCCGTTTCGATTATCCTTTAATTGGAAAAATTCCTTTACGCCCTTGCGGGGATGTAGTAAGAAAAAGGAGGTGTCACAGAAGGTGGTTGATATAGCTCGAGAGATTGAGACAGTTCGCCGTCAGGATCGAGAGGAAAGGGAGGCCAAGAGGCCTCGAGATTCTGGCAGTTATAGTGGTGCTCCTTCGAGGGGCCAGTTCCAGCATGGTAGAGGTCGTTCTTTCAGGCCCACTCAATCGGCCCATCCAGAGTATCGTGGGGCATCTTCAGGTCGTGGTTATTGTGGGTCTCAGCAGGGCCAGTCATCACTTAGTGACCTCCCAGCTCAGAGTTCATCTCGTGCCCCATCAGTCCAGGGTTCTTCCATGCCAGGTCCTTCTACTGGTCACTCCGGTGCGAGGGGTTCCCTTCAGTCCCCTTCCCCAGCACCTGGGAGTTGTTATGAGTGCGGGGAGTTTGGACATATGAGGAAGTAGTGTCCTCGTCGTGTTGCTAGCTCGTCTCAGCAGAGGGGTCAGCCCTCGACTTCTGCTCCAGTTACTTCACCACCCTCCCAGCCATATAGGGGTAGAGGTCAGGCAGCCAGGGGTCGCCCCAGAGGGGGAGGTCGATCAGGCGGTGGCCAGGCTCGTTTCTATGCTATTCCAGGTAGGCCAAATTCTATTGCTTCAGATGTTGTCATTACAGGTATTGTTTCAGTCTGCCACAGAGATGCCTCAGTATTATTTGATCCCGGTTCCATCTATTCTTATGTGTCTTCGTATTTTGCTCATCATTTGGGTATATCCCGAGAGTTTCTTGCTTTACCTGTTCATGTATCTACCCCGATGGGCGATACTGTTATTGTAGACCGTGTGTACCGGTCATGTGTAGTGACTATTGGCGGTCTGGAGACCCGAGTTGATCTATTGCTATTGAGCATGGTGGATTTTGATGTCATTTTTAGGCATGGATTGGTTATCTCCGTGTCATGCTATTCTAGACTGTCATGCTAAGACAGTCACTTTAGCTATGCCGGGTGTACCACGGATCGAGTGGCATGGTGTGACTGATTATGTTCCGAGTAGAGTGATTTCTTTCTTGAAAGCCCAGCGTATGGTTGGTAAGGGTTGTCTCTCGTATCTTGCCTTTGTGAGGGATGTTGGAGTTGAGGCTCCCAGTATTGATCTGTCCCAGTTGTAAGAGACTTCTCTAATGTATTTCCTGCAGACCTGCCAGGCATGCCACCGGACAGGGATATTGATTTTGGTATTGACCTGGTGCCGGGCACGCAGCCCATTTCTATTCCGCCATATCGTATGGCACCAGCGGAGTTGAAAGAATTAAAGGAGCAGCTTCAGGAACTCCTAGATAAGGGGTTCATTCGGCCTAATGTGTCACCTTGGGGTGCGCCAGTTCTGTTTGTGAAGAAGAAGGATGGCACAATGAGAATGTGCATCGATTATAGGCAATTGAACAAGGTAACAATTAAGAACAAATATCCCTTGCCTCGCATTGATGATCTATTTGACCAGCTTCAGGGAGCGAGAGTGTTCTCCAAGATTGATCTCCGTTCGGGCTATCACCAGTTGAAGATCAGGGATTTAGATATTCTTAAGACTGCTTTTAGGACTAGATATGGTCACTATAAGTGTCATGTGTTTCAAGCTGACTAATGCCCCAGCATCGTTCATGCATTTTATGAATAGTGTATTTCGGCCTTATCTGGATTCGTTCGTTATTGTTTTCATTGATGGTATTCTGGTGTACTCGCGTAGTCAGGAGGAGCACGCAGAGCATTTGCGAGTTGTATTGCAGAGATTGAGGGAGGAGAAGCTTTATGCAAAGTTCTCCAAGTGTGAGTTTTGGCTCGGTTCAGTGGCTTTCTTGGGACACGTGGTGTCCAGCGAGGGTATTCAGGTTGATCCAAAGAAGATAGAGGCGGTTCAGAGTTGTCCTAGACCGTCCTCAGCCATAGAGATTCGTAGTTTCCTTGGGTTGGCAGGCTATTATCGCCGGTTTGTTCAGGGATTCTCATCCATTGCATCGCCCTTGACCAAGTTGACTCAGAAGGGTGCTCCATTGGTATGGTCGGACGAGTGTGAGGAGAGCTTTCAGAAGCTCAAGACAGCCTTGACCACAGCTCTAGTGTTGGTTTTGCCATCAGCTTCAGGTTCATATACCGTGTATTGTGATCCTTCGAGAGTTGGGATTGGTTGTGTATTGATGCAGGAGGGTAGAGTTATTGCTTATGCTTCTCGTTAGTTGAAGCCCCACGAGAAGAACTACCATGTTCATGATTTGGAGTTGGCTTCTATAGTTCATGCATTGAAGATTTGGAGGCATTACTTGTATGGCGTATCTTCTGAGGTATTCACTGATCATCGCAGTCTTCAGCATTTGTTCAAGCAAAAGGATCTTAATTTGAGGCAGCGGAGATGGTTGGAGTTGCTTAAGGATTATGATATCACCATATTGTACCATCTAGGGAAGGCCAATGTAGTGGCCGATGCTTTGAGTCGAAAGGCAGTGAGTATGGGGAGTCTGGCGTATATTCCCGCTGGGGAGAGACCCCTTGCAGTTAATGTTCAGGCCTTGGCCAATCGGTTTGTGAGATTAGATATTTCGGAGCCCAGTCGGGTGTTGGCTTGCGTGGTTTCTTGGTCTTATTTATATGATCGCATCAGAGAGCGCCAGTATGATGATCCGCATTTGCTTGTCCTTAAGGATAGAGTTCAGCATGATGATGCCAGAGATGTGACCATTAGTCATGATGGAGTGTTGAGGATGTAGGGCCGGATTTGCGTGCCCAATGTGGATGGGCTTCGGGAGTTGATATTGGAGGAGGCCCATAGCTCGCGGTATTCCATTCATCCGGGTGCCGCGAAGATGTATCAGGATCTTAGACAGCATTATTGATGGCGGAGAATAAAGAAATATATTGTGGGGTTTGTAGCCAGGTGTCTTAATTGTCAGCAGTATATTGTACCATCCAGGAAAGGCTAATGTGGTGGCCGATGCTTTGAGCCGAAAGGCAGTGAGTATGTTTGGCATATATTCCAGTTGGGGAGAGACTTCTTGCGGTTGATGTTCGGGCTTTGGCCAATCGGTTCGCGAGGTTGGATATTTCTGAGCCCAGTCGGGTATTGGCTTGTGTAGTATCTCGGTCTTCTTTATATGACCACATCAGAGAGCGCCAGTATGATGATCCGCATTTGCTTGTCCTTAGGGACAGTGTTCAGCATGATGATGCTAGATATGTGACCATTGGTGATGATGGAGTGTTAAGGATGCAGGGCCGGATTTGCGTGCCCAATGTGGATGGGCTTCGGGAGTTGATATTGGAGGAGGCCCATAGCTCGTGGTATTCCATTCATCTGGGTGCCGCGAAGATGTATCAAGATCTTAGACAGCATTATTGGTGGCAGAGAATGAAGAAAGACATTGTTGGGTTTGTAGCTCGATGTCTCAACTGTCACCAGGTGAAATATGAGCATTAGAGACCGGGTGGCTTGCTTCCGCAGATGGTTATTCCTGAGTAGAAGTGGGAGAGGATAACTATGGGATTTTGTTGTTGGACTTCCTCGGACTTTGAAGAAGTTCGATGCTATTTGGGTGATTGTAGACAGGCTGACCAAGTCCGCGCACTTCATTCCTATCTGTACTACTTATTCTTCAGAGCGGCTGGCAGAGATATATATTCGGGAGATTGTTCGGTTGCATGGTGTCCCAGTTTCCATCATATCAGATCGGGGCACTCAGTTTACTTCCTAGTTTTGGAAGTCTGTTCAGCGAGAGTTGGGTACTCAAGTGCAGTTGAGCACAGCGTTTCACCCTCAGACGGACAGGCAGTCTGAGCGTACTATTCAGATATTGGAGGATACGCTACGCGCTTGTGTTATTGATTTTGGAGGGTCATGGGATCGGTTTCGACCGCTTGTAGAGTTTGCTTATAACAACAGCTACCAGTCGAGTATTCAGATGGCTCCATATAAGGCTTTGTATGGGAGGCGGTGTAGATCTCTAGTTGGTTGGTTCGAGCGGGTGAGGCTAGGCTATTGGGGACAGATTTGGTTCAGGATGCCTTAGATAAAGTAAAGGTAATTCAGGAGAGACTTCGTACGGCACAATCGAGGCAGAAGAGTTATGCGGACAGGAAGGTTCAAGATGTGTCCTACATGGTTGGTGAGAAGGTTCTGTTGAAGGTTTCACCCACGAAGGGCGTTATGAGATTCGGAAAGAAAGGAAAGTTGAGTCCACGGTTCATTGGGCCTTTTGAGGTACTTCGGAGGATTGGGGAGGTGGCTTATGAGCTTGCCTTGCCACCCAGCTTGTCGAGTGTGCATCCAGTTTTCCATGTTTCTATGCTCCGAAGTATATTGGGGACCCGTCCCATGTTCTGGATTTCAGCACAGTTCAGTTGGAGGGTGATTTGACTTATGATGTAGAGCCAGTAGCTATCTTGGAGCGTCAGGTTCGGAAGTTGAGGTCAAAGGATATAGCTTCAGTGAAGGTGTAGTGGAGAGGTCGGCCCGTGGAGGAGGCTACCTGGGAGACCGAGCGGGAGATGTGGAGCAGATATCTTCACCTATTTTAGGCTTCACGTATGTTTCTTGACTCGTTCAAGGACGAACGTTTGTTTAAGTTGGAGATGTGACGACCCGGTCAGACGTCTCATGAGTTACCGCTCCGTTTCCCCCATTTCTGCTTCTTTATGCTTCGTTATCCATGTTTTATGTGATCAAGTTGATTAGTTTGCGTTCGGAGTGGATTTGGTAAGAAATGAGACACTTAGTCTCTTTTAAGAAGGTTTAAGTTGGAAAAGTAAACCGGATGTTGATTTATGTGTTAGAGGGCTCGTATGTGAGTTTCGATGGTCCGGTTAGCTTCGGGAGGTGATTTGTCACTTAGGAGCGTGATCGGAATTGGTTTTGGAGGTCCGATGTAGAATTAGGCTTGAATTGGCGAAGTTAGTATTTTGGCGATTTCCAGTTGGTAGGTGAGAATTTGATCCGTGGGTCGGAATGGAATTCTGAGAGTTGTTGTAGCTTCGTTATATTATTTGGTATGTGTGTGCAAAATTTCAGATCATTCGGACGTGGTTTGGTTGGGTTTTTTATCAAAAGCGTGTTTCGGAAGTTTTTAGAAAATTTAAGCTTGAATTCGATGTGAATTGGTGGATTTGATGTTGTTTGAGGTGTTTTAATGATTGGAACAAGTTTGAATGAGGTTTTAGGATGTGTTTGTACTTTTGGTTGAGGTTCCGGGGGCCTCGGGTGAGCTTCGGATGGTCAATCGGACCATTTTTGAAGTTTGAAAGTTGCAGATTTTGGGAGTTCAGATGTTGCAGAAATTAACTCTTCGCGTTCACGTAAAGAGCCTTGCGTTCGCGAAGAAGGAAGGGGGGAAGGTCAGGATTTAGCCTTCGCGATTACGAGATGGCCCTCGCGTTCGCGAAAGGCTGAGGATCAGTGCATCGCGTTCGCGAGTGATGGTACGCGATCGCGTAGAAGAGCGTGAGTCAGATGGGTCTAAGGTATTTTGGTCATCGCGTTCGCATATGGTGTGTCGCGTTCGCGTAGCTTTAGGTGAAATGGTCATCGCATTCGCAGTTGGAGTGTCGCATTCGCGTAGGGCAATTTTTGGTCAAAGCAAATTTGTGTTTCGCGAACGTGAGGGTTCGACCGCGTTCGCGAAGAAGGAAGGGTCAGACCTGGGCAGAATGTTTAAAACATTTCATCCGCGATTTTGGGGCTCATTTACTCCATTGTTGATCTTTTTGAGAGATTTTTGAAGGGAATTGAAGAGGGATTCAAGGGCAATCGATTGGAGGTATGATTTATGAACTTAAAACTCGTCTCTATGGTGAAATCTACCTAGAAATTTATGGAACTTAAGCTAAAAATGGAAGAAAGCTAGGGCTTGGGATTTTGAAATTTGATTTGGGGATTTGGAGGACCAATTGGGGTCGGATTTGAGAACTTTTGGTATGTATGAACTCGTGGGGAGATAAGGAACCCGTTGATGTAAAAATTTCTGAGTTTCGAGAAGTGGGCCCGGGGCTCGGGTTTTGCTAATTTCGAGATTTTTGATATTTTTCGATTGTTTTCGCTTGGGCTTTGCTCCCTTAGCATATTATGATGTATTCGTTCTGATTTTGGATAGATTCGACGCGCGTGGAGGCCGATTTGAGGGGCAAAGGCGTTGCGAGCTAGAGTCTTAGCCGGTTCGAGGTGAGTAATGATGTTAAATGATGTCCTGAGGGTTTGAAACCCTAGATTTGCACATCGTAGTGCTATATTGAGGTGAGACACGCGCTTGATGATAAGCGTGGGGTCGTTTACTATTGGGGATTTTGACTTGGTCCGTCCCGATTGATGATTTTACCGCGTATTTGACTGAGACTTATTTGTTATCATCATAATTTGGGCTGAATGCCATAATTGGGCTTCGTGCCAACTATTTGAACCCTTCGGGGATATTTATCATTGTTTCCTCACTATATTGACTTATTACTTGAACTCAGTCCTGCTGTTATCCACTATTTTACAACTCAGCCACTTTTATTCAGTTTTGATACTTAAATGATATTTCTAAATGATGTTGGACTACTGTTTTACTAATGCCCGAGGGGCTTGTGACGATTTTTGGACTGAGTGCGGCCGAGGGTCATATGTGAGGATACACTGAGTGATATGAGGCCGAGGGCCTGAGATACACATATATATACGCCACGAGGTGGCTTGAGTGATGTGAGGTCGAGAACCGAGAGTTGATGCCATAAGGTGGCTTGATATAGCGCTTGGGCCGTAAGGGGCCCCTCCGGAGTCTGTACACTCCAGTGAGCGCGGGTACCCATTGTGATCTGAGAGTGAGCCCGAGGGGCTAATACTGTTCTGAGAGAATATATTGTGCCCGAGGGGCGGATTTCTACTTGTTATATACCTGTCAAAATTACCTATTTTACTTGTTAAAAAGGGATTTTACTTTCATTGATTTACTATTTTAAGTGATTTTACTGCTTCTGTATAGATTGCTTTGTGTTTTTGCGTGTTTTCTTGCTTTCATCCATTATTTATATTTATTACTCACTGGGTCGGAGTACTCACATTACTCCCTACACCGTGTGTGCAGATTCAGGCATAGCAGGTCCCGCTCCCGAGTGTTGACTCGTCCCAGCTCAAGCGGATCTTCGAGGAGACTTTAGGTAGCTGCTGGTGTTCGCAGCCTGGAGCTCCTCTCTATCTATATCTTTACTTTCTATCCTAGTATTGAGACTATGTAGTTACATTTGAGAGTTTATTATCTTAGACGCTCGTGACTTGTGACACCCCCGGTTTGGGCTGTGTCGTGATGGTTTCCCCTATTGTTATCTACGTTTCCGCGAATCTATTACTATTAAATCATACTTTAAACTGTTTTATGATCATTAACTGCTTCAAAAGGTGTGTTGTATTGGTTCGGCTGGCCTTGTCTTCACGAGAGGCGCCATCACGACCGAGTTCGGGGTTAGGGTCGTGACACGTCCACAACCGGCATACTTGGAAAATGATCAAGGTAGGGAATATGCCTTGAATGAAATGGCACGTGGGACTCGTACACTCTTGGTCTAATGGGAGGTGGAGCATGCTCCCTCGTCAAATCAGGTTCGACATTCTCTTCCTCCTCATCATCACCCTGGTTAGGGAAGGGTGTGTCATCTCCAGACTCATCAGCATTGTTGTCATAATTACTATTATCTTCCTGACTCAGCTCATCTTCCAAATCCTGCGTAAATACATCGTCTGCGGGCAACTGAGTGAGGACAGGACCATCAAGTTGCTCGTTTTCACTGCTCAAACAACAAAATATTAAGCTACTCAAATTAATAAATACTTTATATATAGCTATATCACTGCACTTACAAGTCGTAATATGTTGACATTCCATGATGGACATTATCCTGTTGGTGATGACTCCCTGATGGACCACCATGATCCAACACACCAAAACTACGCATATTCCAACTAGGTGTGGGTTCATGACTTGTAAAATTCATATCTGGACGGTACTCTCTATGGAATATATGAGTGTTAATACAATTTCAATACAACAAAAATAAACATCGTAACACAAAGGAAAATTAAAGTTTACCACTCGTCTTGTTGATTATGTATAGTAGGAGAGAAATTATTTCCTCGCTCCTCATTCGCCCGTGGAGATAAGTTTAGATCCGGCCAAACTATTTCAGCCGGAACCTGTTCGGCTAATACTGCTCTAGAATAACCACCTGATGATTGAGGGTTATCCCTGCTTTGCACAACCTCATTATTGCGAACGCCTTCAACATTCACGTACATTTCCAACATTTTTATCCAAATTAATTCCCGGTATTCAACCGGAGTCCCCAAAAAATCTCTTAGAATTTCATCATCCTCGATGTTAATCTCAGGGTAACAAGCAACCCCTTGCGGAGTGACAGAATACGGATATCTTCCGGTTACTTTAAGGTTCACCGAACGTTTGCTCACAATCATTTTATTACACGACAAGGATACCAGTCTATCGTACTCCATTGCAAGTGGCAACTTAACATGACTCTATGGAGATAAACTATAGCTCACTGAGTTATTCGCCATCACAACCTCACCTCCCCCCCTCCCCCCCAATATAGTGAAACCCTTACGTTTCGCTCTTCAGACATTATGACAAAATGCTTGAGAATTTAACAAGAAGAAAAATTTAACAGGAGTTAGCATATTTCTGAATGGATTTTTGCAAAATCCTTAACGCTTTAAATAAGACAATGCCCAACCCAGGGGGTGGAATTTTTTGAGGTAAAACGCCCTTTTAAAAGGTGTTTTACATATTTAAATTATTGTTATGTCAGTCAAGTGCAGAAGAGTTATTGGCGGGCCCACAAAATATGTATAGCGTCTTTTATTAAGGCGTTATCCCTCATGTCCTTTCATATTCAGGTATAGCGCCTTAGTAAAAAACGCTATATGTATAACGCTCTTTTAAAGAGCGCTATACCTTAATGGGGCAAACGGCCATTAAGGTAAAGCGCCCTTCAAAAGGGCGTTATACATATTTTGGTCACTTTTTTCCCCACATATTTTCTGTCATTTGAGTCCAAAAGAACCACATTTTGGTTCCAAACTCTCTCTCTCTCTCTCTCTCTCTATATATATATATATATATATATATATATATATATAAAATTTCTAGATTAAGCGGTTGGGTATTTCTTCTTGTTTTTTTTAAATCCGACCTGTTTGAAGGAATTTGGGTTTGTTCCAAATCCATAATATCAAATGGGCCCTAAATATTATTTAGTTCTTAAAAAGATAGTCTTGTTTGCGGAAAATATTAAACTCTCAGCTATTTTTTTGAAAACCTGTTATGTTTAATTCTTTTCAAGTTTAAAACAATTTTTTGGAAGTGCTTGTAGGATGTTCTCCAAAGTTAATTATAAAGTTTATTACACTAAGAAAGAATTACAAAGCTATTGAAGCAAAAGTCACAAATTAACCTGCTTTAGATTCATGTATGCCCAATTTAAAAGATGAAACCATAATCATCTGAAATGACTTAAAAGTGAAGTATATGTTTCTCATTACTGTCAAATTGCAATTAATGTTTCATCATATATATCGTATGAAGAGTCAAGAAAGGAAAACAAGAGTCCCCATATATAGTTCAAGGCAATCAAAAGTCTAAATTCCAACGAAGATCAGAATGAAAAAATATAGCCAGCTTATTTCTTGAATTCCTCCTTAGTTACATGATAATTAACGGCTTGAAGAAAACTTATATATATTCAACATTTATACACCCTTTAGAAATTTGTTTCTACAAATTTTAAAGATTTTCATTCTAATTAATACTGAAGCTTGATATTTTCACTTTTTGTTATGAACAGAACACGACTTTATATACATCATGTATAAACAAATAATGAATTTAGTATTTTTATTTTCTTTGATTTTGATTTCATATTGTAACGACCCGACCGATCGTTTTGAGCATTTGCACTTCACTCGATAATTTGAGGGCATGTATGATGTATTATGACTTGTGTGAATCGATGGTTTTGGTTTTCAGGTTATTCGGAATCGATTTGGAAGAATGAATTTCATTATTGAAGCTTTAAGTTGGAAAAGTTGACCAAGTTTGAATTTTTAGCATTTGAGCTCAAATTGGAGTTTTTATGGTTCCCTTAGGTCCGGATGGTGATTTTGGAAAGGGGGTATGCCCGAATTTGTAATTGGATATTTCTAGAAGGATCCGGCACTAATTGGCGAAAGTTAAAAATTTGAAGGTTTGTAAAGTTCATAAGTTTGACCGGAAGTTGACTTTGAGGATTTCGGATTCAGATTGGGGTTCCGGGAATTGGAATAGTTTTGTTATGTCATTTGGGACTTGTGTGCAAAATTTGAGTTCATTCTGGGTTGATTTGATATATTTCGGCGCGAGTTTTGGAAGTTGAAAGTTCAAAGTTCATTTAAGTTTGATTTGAGGTGCGATTTGTTGTTACAATATTGTTATATGCGATTTGATGCCTAAAGTAGGTTATCCTTATGTTATTGGACTAGTTGGTATATTCGGACGGGTACCGAGTGGCTCGGGGGAGTTTCAGACGAGGTTCGGTTTGATTGGATCATTTTTGGCTGGCATAGTTGGCAGGGCTTCTTGTGTGACCGCACCTGCGGAATCATGGGTGCAGGTCGGAGCCGCAAAAGCGGCATCGGAATCGCAGAAGCGGGAGTGCTGCTGGGAGTAGGAGTCCGCAGAAGGGGAGGTTTCTTCGCATCTGCAAAGGCGCAGATGCGGTAAGTTTGGGCGCAGAAGCGATTGTGAGCGCAGAAACGCAATTTGGACTCACACCTGTGTGTGCACAGTAGCGGAGTTTTTACCGCAGGTGCGAAGGCAAGCCTCCAGTGCTTCTTCGCTGAAGTGTGATTTTGGTTGCAAAAGCGACACCATAGAAGCAGCTAATGTGTCGCAGGTGTGAAAATGCCGGGCAGAAGCTATAAATCGAGGTTTTTGGTTCTTTCATCATATTTTGAGATTTGGGGCTCGAGGTGAAACGATTTTGGAGGCAGATTTCATCACAAGGATTGGGGTAAGTGTTATTTATTCGGTTTTGAGTATATTTCGTGATTCTACCTTCGTTTTTGATAATCAGATTATGAATTTCAAAGAGAAATTGAGGGGTTTAGCCAAAAGTTTGATAGAGTGAGTTTTTGAGTTTTAAACTTCGATTCAGAGTCAAATTTTAGTGAAACTAGTATTGTTGGACTCGTAATTAAATGGATTGTCGGATTTTATAAGTTTAGTCGAGTTCTGAGGCGCGAACGCGGGTTGTACTTTTTGGTCGATTTTGGGCTTTTGATTAAAGATTCTACCTTTATCAACTGAGTTTGTTTGCTTTGGCATTATTTGATGTATCTGAGTTGCTTTTGCCCAGTTTCAAGCCGTTCAAAGGTCGGTACGTGCATGATGGCATTTTAGGGCATCGTTTGGCTTATCGGTGTTGGATTTAGCTTGTTCGAGGTAAGTAACACTTCTAAACTTGGTGCTGAGGGTATGAAACCTCGAATTACATGTTATGTGCTTGGTGTTGAGGTGACACACATGCTAGATGATGGTCGTGTGATCGTGCACCATGTGAATTGTGACTCCGTTATTTCTATGGTACTGTGTAGTTACATTATCTTATCTGTAACCATGAAATCTCTACGTACTAGAGCTTTTGAGCAGTGATTCATGTTAGAAACCTTGTCTAGGTTGCATGTTTATTCTGTTGGGACCCATCGAGGTCATTTCTAACGTTGAGTTATTAGCTTATATTGCAATTACATACTCAGTCATCGCATTCATTTGCATACCACATCTCAGTCTCTGTCACAATTTATTGTAACATCACATCATCATTTGTGGGCTGATTTTCATGACATTGTGATCCCGAGAAACTAGAGAGATTGATGATTGAGCGAGGTCGGGGGCCTGATTGTGAGGATATTGATTTATGATGGGAGCAGGCTGCACGCTACAAAAGATGTTATTGATTCCTGCCATGATTGGCTTATAATAGCGCTTGGGTTGAAGGAGCCCCTCCAGGGTCTGTACACACCTCAGTGAGCACAGGTACCTACTGAGTGCGAGTGCCGAGTGATTGGGCGGATTGAGTGACTGGGATGACTGAGTGACTTGATACTCTGAGAATATGCATATGGTTTTATCACTGAGTTGCATCGTATTTGACATGTACACTTGACATACAAACATAAAGCTGCATTTTTCTCATGTTGTGCGGTATCACGTCATTCGTGACTTCTCATACACATTGACATGTAGGCGTAGAGATGTACTTTTCTCATGCCATTTGTAAATGAAACATCTTGTATGTTGTTGAAAAGTTTTGGAAAAAATCACAGTTCTACAAACCTACTCATATTTTGGTGATTTCAGTAAACGAATTGGGTTTTCATTGATATACTTGAAAAGCATGCCTATTTTCTGGAACAATGAACGAGCTGAGCATTTTACTCATACTACACTTCTGCACCTTGCAGATTTTTTTAGATACTTGTTGTTGTGTATGACGGAAGCTAGCATTGAAGATGTACCTACATTCCTGTTATAACTGCCTCTTGTTCATGGTAGCCCGAGACTTATAAAAATCTGTTTATGTACATTCGGACAGATGATGTATTTATTTCATACTAGCTTTGTAAACTCTAATTCTTAAAAACTCATGATTTGTACTACTAGTTCTTGGGAATTCTTGTATAAAATCAGTTTTATTATCATTTCATTCTTAAAAAATTTTCATTAATTTGGATAGTTGTTAATTGGCTTACCTAGTGGGTTGGATTAGGTGCCATCACGACTAGTTAGATTTTGGATCGTGACAAGTTAGTATCAGAGATGTAGGTTCATAGGTTTTATAAGTCATGAGCAAGTGTCTAGTAGAGTCTTGCAGATCGGTATGATAACGTCCATACCTATCTTCGAGAGGCTACAGGGCATTTAGGAAAATTCTCCATCTTTCTTTCCTTATCATGCAGAATTGATTTAGCTTGAAACATAACTCTTTGAATTCCTTCCACGCATTCGTATGCGCATGTGAGCGCTCGGTATCAGTTGTACGTCGACGGCTTATGATTACATGGATGATGCGAGATATGATTTATGTGAGCTGATGGTGGGCCAGTCTGGAGGACTTGAGACCGGGTTTTGATTGTAGCTTAAGTAAGGGGATTTTGGTTGTATGAGCATGTGATTTTGGACTTATATTAGTGTCCCTATGAGTGGAATTTGTGGCTCGATGAGTAGCTGGATGGCTATATGGTGAGTATAATAGGACTGCAGAATGTGTTCAGATGGATTGAATGTGACGAGAAGAGCTTTCTCGAGATGTGAAAAGGGTTATTGGGTGCTTGATTTCTTTCTTGATGTGATGTATAGTGTTGCGATCAAAACACTCACGCAAGTGCACGTGATCGTCAAGTAATAAAGTGGTGAGTAGAGTATCATTCCCACGAAGACTTGTGATTAACTATTGACTGATTCAAACTCAATTAACTTATCGATCCAAGAGATTTTTTCACAAAATATAGTCGTCTCTAATTTACTGCCTAAAATTATCAATTGATGAAATAACTAGAATAATCAACCAAACAACTAACAATTTCGAATAACAATCAGTAGGGGAGAATATTCCAGGGTCACGGGATAGCTAACAATCATGTTGCATTCTTGGCTTAAAATAACTAATTGATTTATTTGTATTGTTGATTGACAAGGTTAATATTGCTCATAAGAATCTGTCGACTCCTTACTCTCCTATTCAAATTAACTTAATGCCTATATGTCTATGGAATTAAGATTAACAAGAATGCATTTATAATTCCTGTATCTCAACCAAGCAACGCAATCAGGTATATGTCTATCCTGATTGCGAATCCGTTCCCCGATGCCCAGGTTCAAGAACTTGCTCTATTTAATTCTATATGCAATCTAGAGTTCTCACTTTCGAGTTCAACTATAGATTCGTAGATAGTATTTCACTGTTAGCTACTCAGCAAAATAATTGAGAACAGAATTAAATAAACAACCCAATATGATAAAATCAACTTCGTTAAATTAAACTCTGAACAACAACATTCATGTTTCACCCATGACCCTAGAACAATAAGTTTTAGCCACTCATAGCAGTGTTCATCTCAATAGTATTCAATTTCATTCAAATCGTAAAAACAAAAGGAAGAAAAGAAGAACTTGATGTTGGAATCTCCTCCTTGCCTCTTGCCTCTCTTTTTCTTGCACTAAACTATGAAAACCATGATAAATAATCCTTGGGCGAGCTTGACTTTATATAGGTTAAGTGAATTTTCCTCCAGACTTCCAATTTTACCCCTGACAATTATTTTCCAGAACTGGGACTAGCACGACCGCGCTACTGGACGCGCTAGTGGTCGCGCTAGTTGACTAACATTCTGCCTCCCGCATCTGGACTAGCGCGATCGCGCTACTGGGCGCGCTAGTCCAGGCCTTTATTTCTTCGATTCTTCGTCTAGTCTTAGCGCGCACTCAGCTCCGAGGGGCCTTTCTTGCTCCAATATAGCTCCAATCACAACTTTAATGCCTCATATAGGCTCCTCATCCTGCAACGTGTAAAATTCACAATTAGAGCCCATTTTTCATCATTTAACCATATTATGACATTGGAACATAATCAAGCGGGAGCATAAATAATCGCCAAATTACCTAGATCTAGCCTATTATCATATCGTCTCGAGTTGTGAGAGTATTGGAGGATCTTTCATGTTGTTTAATTGTGGAAAGAATTAGATTCCCAGGTCTTGTCGATTAGTTCAGAATCAGGAAGGTTAAGTGATTGCGTATTAGTTGTGATTGTGAAAGGGTATTGAGGTATATCAGTTTGAGGCAAAGTAGGTGGGATATCACCTGCGGGGTAATCTACGGGTGTATGATCCTTATGAAGTTGTGTGGAGGCTTTCTTTTCTACCAATGGGATTATATTTATGCGATTTGAGTTTGGATCAGTGGTAATAGTTGACCTGGCCGTCACGAGAATGAATGCGAGCTTGGTAGATGATTTGAGGTATTATGTGGTTTGTGTTAGGATAGTTTGTGAAAGATTTAGTTGAATCTCGTTGCGGTATTATGGGTGTAATAAAGTATGGGCATTGTGAGTTATCGAGTGTTTTGATTTATGTCTTTGCGCCAAATGGGGGAGTCTGCTATCGACGATTTGATTGCATGGTTACATGTTGTATTGGTTTTGGTCTGAGGCATACTTATAGATTGGTTATGGCTTGCAGAAGTTAGTCTTGAGGATGACTTGAGTAAGGACTTCTTGGGTGTATGGTGTAGCGTACTTTATGGGTATATGGGAATCATGGAATGATTTAATGGTCATTCATGAAGGATATAGTGTGCGTGGAGTAGGAATTTGCTTGGTTGAGTTAAGGTAGGGTTACTTATTTGGGTGTCGTTGTGCTGGTGGGGTATAGGTAGTTTGGCCTGTTAGGGCGGTACAATTGACATTTGAGTAGAGTGGATGACTCCTGGAGAGGTTCTAAAGAGTTTAAGATTCATATGTAGCAATTGGGAATTTTTAGGATTTGTATAAGGCTAGAATCTGAGATTTACATTGGATGGTTCAATGTAGGCCTTTGTGCTAGATTCCAAGCAAATTCAAAAGAGTCTCACTTGACGGCTGTCAAGAGGATCTTGATATACCTAAAAGGCACCACTGATCTCTGCCTATGGTATCCAAAAGGTAGTAATTTCAACATAATGGGACATGTTGATGTTGGTTATGCAGGTTTTCTAGTGAATAGAAAGAGCACGTCAGGTATGGCACACTTTCTTGGCTCATGTCTTGTGGCCTGGGCCACCAAAAAGTCAAATTTTGTGGCCTTGTCTACTGTTGAAGCTGAGTATGTGGATGTTGCCTCATGTTGTGCTTAATTTTTGTGTATCAAACAACAATTGATGGACTTTGAAATTGATGTAGGTTGTATCCCCATCTTTTGTGACAATACTAGTGCAATTAGTATGACCAGGAACCCAGTTCATCACAAAAGAACTAAGCACATAGTTATTAAGCATCAATTTTGGAGGGATAACTATGAGAAAGGTTTGATCACTGTGGAATTTTGTGCTACTGACAAGCAAATAGCTGACATCTTTACAAAATCTCTAAGTGGAGATCACTTTGAAAGGAACAGGTTAGAATTAGAGATCATTAAGATCACCTAAAAGGAACTTGTTCTAACTCAATAATTTGTTAGATAATTTATTAATTTTGTAAATAATTAGATTAGATATTGCTAAATCTCATACTTTCATTAAGTATACTCTTGTGCCATGTGCTAAAATGTCTCACTGATCTCTAATGATATTACTCTTATTTTCTTGAAAAATTCAGTGGTATGTATTCTCGACTTCACATATTTTGAAATAACTGTAATTGGATCATGGTAAAAAAGGGAGTCCCGTTTAATCCCAACCTCCTTTAAGCCTATCCGTTACAAACGATCCAGTTTCACCAAGGAGTCCCACGTGCCATAGTTGCCTAGAATCTAGGAAAGAGTCTCATGTCTATTCAAACTGACATTCCCAGGATGATTAGATTTCTAAACTCCAAAAAGCAATTGTTACCCACTCCAACTCTTCCCTCTTTAAATTTATTGGACTTAACCATTAATTCACTATTGATCTTGGAAGAAAATTCAATACGCCCAAATTCTCTCAACTTTCTCTCATGTCTTCTACACTCATCTAATGGGAAACCCTTTTGAAAATCCCAAAGTGACAGAGAACCCTTCTTCACCACCCAAAGAAATATCACCCACATATTCAACCACCTCTACCCCCAAGAAAGGACATGTTAAGATGATTGCTTGTAAAGTGGTCGTTGGTAGTGAACAAATCAAGAAAATAAATGAGAAATTAAAAGCAAGCCAGATAGAGAAACCCCAAAAATCAGATGAATCTTCAAGTCTGCAACTGAAGGGGAAGAACCCGTTTCATCTCAAATAGAACAGGTATCATCTAGGCTAGAAATCTCATCTGATGTTATTTCTTATGTGGCTGAAAATATGGAGAAATGGTTTGTTCTTGTTGGTACTATTGCTAGTGTAGAGTCTGAATCTACTAAAAATTGTGGTAAAAATAAAAAGGGAAAAGAAAAGGACAATGAGGGTAAAACATGAGATGTAAGGAGAAAGGGAGAAGTTAAAATTGCCCAGCCTAGAAAACCTACCTACCTCACTTGCCATCACCAAGAAATTTATGGACATACACTTAGAGCTATAACCCAGGGCAGTTTGTAAGAGTGAAATGAAACCTGCCCACAAAGTACTCTTTGAATTTGTCAACAAAGTAGTTCTGCCCAGATAGGAGAGAAGGCATATTGCTACTTTCATGGACCTGGTCCTTATAGAGTACCTGGATAGTGGGAGGCAGATCAACTGATTGGGGTTTATAATCCAGCTCCTTTATAGGGTACTTTCTGACACTAAAACTCATGTCATACCCAAGGGGTTCATACTCACTGATCTGCTTTCTCACTTCAAGGTTCACCTAAAAAAAATGTAATGTTAGTACAAGTAAAGATCAGTTTAGGGCCAACACTTTGATTGCCTGTAACTATGAAATCCTTGCTGCTCCCAATGAACCTAGTTCATCCAACAAGGTGCCTTGTAAATAGCAAAGTGAGAGCTTTGGAGCGGAGAATGGGGCTAAGGATTCTAATATTGAGAGGCTGAAAAACAGGTTGGCTGAAGTAGAAATTAAGAGGGATAGTCTCATGTCTGAGCTTGCAAAGGAGAAAGAGAAGAATGAAGGCATTCTTCAAGACATGTTGAAGCTGCTTTAGGACAGTAACCAAGAACCTGATCCTTCCAAGCCTTATACTATTCCTAGACTAGTTTGTAACCAGTGACCCGAGTGAGATGTTTCTTTTTGTCTTTTTTTTGTTCATGGTTCAGTACCTTTATTTCTTTTTATGCTTTGTGGATGAATCTTATCAATGATGATCACCGCTTTTGTTCTAATTATTTGTTGATATTTCTTAGATGACTAATATCCTTAAATTGATAAGAAAAACTTGAATTCTTGATTGCATTTGAAGTAGCCTCAGTAGCCATGAGTAAGATCTGCTAAAATGTGGTTATACAACTTAATTGTGCAACTTTTCGATGATGCCAAAAGAGGAAAGATAGGTTGTGCTTTTTCTTGGATTGTGATATTTATACCTAATGAACCTCGTCGTTGATGATTTGTGACTTAGAAAGTGTTCTAACATTGTGTTGATGATGAGCTGAGTTGAAATAAGTTTATTGCTTATGAAAAGCACAGATTTTGTCATTATCAAAAAGGGGGAATTTATTAGCTTGAGTAAGTATTTTTTATGATTGACAAAGGAACACATTCATGAACCACGTCCATATACAGTGTACACAGGACACATGGAGATTCAAGCACAAGTCATAAACGTGAATGAGATAAGCATAAGTGGTTATATCTGATGTGCACACGTGGATGAGATAAGCATAAGCGATTATATCTTATGTGTCATTCTTTCTTCAGTGCAGTCTCGGCCTTTCTAAGTTAGGGAGGTTTCTTTCTCTCTCTTCGAAAAGTGCTTCTCTACATTGTCTCTCTCCTTATTCCGGAGGCCGAGCCCCACCCTAGCAGTAAGGTGTGGCTTAGGTCAACTAATACAAAAAGCTATTTTCGTTCGATCGACGGAATCAATCGTACTTTCACTACTGCGGACCGGCTTTCATAGAGAACCTTTGGGCAACAACAACTATTGGCTAATTGCTAAGGAAAAGGACTCCTTACTTAAAGAGAACTCTATCTTAAATAAGGGACGAGTTAGAGGTTGAAGATAACTAGAACTCTCCCACCATGGAAGAGTATAGAATTAGAACCTTAGTTATGTCTTACTCTACTAAATCTATAGATATTAGTGGTTTTCTCTTTTACAGGTGACAAAAAAAACGCTGAAGTTAAGCAAGAAGTGAGAGCAAAATAGCAAGGAATTTTGCAAGCAATTCCTCTGTGTTTCAAATGTACGAACCTGAAGCTACATGAACCAGATTAAAAAATCCAGTTCATGTGTCTATCTTTTATTCTAGTTCAATTGTAGTAGGGGTTTTGAGTTGTACCTTTCAGCTTTCTCTAGAAACATTTGTACTAGGTATTTTGAGTTGTATTGTTCAAGTTAGAGTTAACTTGAAGTTGACGCAAAAGCCTGAGGCTGGTTTCCGTAAAGGGTTAGTGGTAATCCTTAGGTTTACAAGAGTTTTATAAACACTGTTGTTTGGCTTAGTGATATAGTAAAGTGTTGGCAAAAATCCCACTGGAAAGTAGGTCGTAGTTTTTTCACCTTTTTAGTCGGGTGTTGTCCACGTAAAAATACATGTTTTCTTTACTTTCTATATTTATTATTCCGCAACTGTAGTGTAAGGAACTCGTAGATGAACTAGGTCTTTCTATAATCTATGCACACAAAAAATTGGACACCCCACAAATCACTCCCCCTCTTATGTGATATTGAAGTATAAAACATCATACTTCTTCCGTCTCAAATTATCTATCGTGTTTCTCTTTTACGCGCCCTTTAAAAATATTAATTAGGAGGGAACTATTTTACCCTTATTTATTGACATATGTACTTATTACTCTATCCATCCCATTGACAATCTTTCACACACTACATGTGTGAGTCCAATTCTCAATATTTTACACTTACTCTTCACTTCTTTCGTGTACTAATAGAAATAATAGAAGAATCAAATACTAACGAATAATTATCAGAAATTAAGTTTTTTTTTGGTAAATAAATTTTTATTATCAGGGAAAGATGTTCTTATACAAATAGAAACCCCTACAGCATGATCAGGAAACTCAAGCTGTAGTAAACGACTCAAATTGTTATATTTATAACTTGTATCTCCTATTACAACAGTCACATATACCAATTCATTGTTCCCGGTTTGTTAGCAATATTAATTACGGAAGAGGGCCATAAATGCCCGTAGGGTATTGAATATGACTCAATTTTTCCCTCCTTCCACCTATTGGGCCATAAATGCCCTTAACGTTAGTTTTTGTCTTAAAAATGCCGTTTACACTAACTGCTGACTTTTTGACCAAGTAAAATTTTATAAAATACATGTGGCACTATTCTATTGGTTCGTATTTAAGGATAATTTTTCTTAGACCCGTGTATGCCCTAAATATTTAACCATCCCATAAGACAATGAGCCCGTTTGGATTAGCTGATTGTAAATAGCTGATAAGCTTGAAGTGCTGAAAAATATTTTTAAGTGCTGAAATTGATTTTTTAAATAAGCATTTACGTGTTTGGATAGATGTGCTGAAACTGATAATAAATAGTTGATGTGTTTGGTAGAAAAGTGCTGATAAGTTATTTTTTAATTAAAATGACTAAAATATCCTTAAATAACTTTACAAAAGATTATAAATTAAAAAGTTTCTTTGTAAAAAAAAAGATGAACAACGAATATGGAATGAAAAAATGTTAGAAAATTTATATTGGGAATAAAATTTTGTGAATTATAAAATATTATTAAGGATAAATCAGTAAAAGCCTTGGTCAAACTAAAAGTGCTTATAAGCTAAAAAGCCATAAGTTGGGGTGACCAACTTATGACTTATGGCTGATTTTAGCTTATAAGCACTTGGCTTATAAGCACTTAGAGTGTTTACCAAACGCGTAGATAAGCCAAAAAGTGCTTATAAGCCAGTTTGACCAGCTTATAAGCTTAGCCAAACACCCTCATTATCTTCTTCTCAACAGATCCAATGTCCAACTATATTCTCCTCCAAAATCAACTCATCGTCTGTGTCTTTTTATTTTTCTGCCTACTCTTTCTCATTAAACCCATCAATCTCTTTTACCACAATCAACATGTTTAGAACAATCCTTTTATTCTTTTGCTTTGTTCTTCCAGAGAATCCCAGAAGTTGATTAGTTATAGACGTTATTTATCTGTATTGTTGTAAGTAAATAAAACAGTAATCTTTCTGAAAAATAAAACAGAAAGTTAGTAGAAATAATTCTAAAAAAATAATATTCGAACTTCAAAATAATTTTTGAAACGTTGAAGGAACAAATCGAGCCCACTGAATACACAGTGTGTCCTTAAGGAAATTATTCCCCTCAAGTACCCGAGGTTATGGAATATATCCTCCCAGGATAGAACGATTTAACTCACCGGAGTGTTGGTACCAAAAACGCCGATGATCAGCGAGCCACTCGATGGCAGCAAAACACACTGGAATTTTAGTGCAGAATAAGAAGAAGATAATCAGAAAATTTCGTAAGTAAATATTCTGGGATTTGAAGATCTATTTATAGCCAACTTGGTGATGTTTCTGAAGAGGTTTGCAACCTTTCAGAATAGTCATGGCTGTTGGAACAGGTGTGACCCTCTAAAGAGGTTTGCAACTTTTCAGAATAGCCATGGCTGTTGGAACAGGTGTGACACTGTTTCAGAACAGCCATGGCTGTTGGAAATTTTTGCGGGAAATTTAAAACGAATTTAAATTAATCCGGGAAAGAAAAACGGGCTAGACCTGACCGGGTCGCGGGTCATCCCTCCATTTCTTTTTCCCACCATTTTCCATTCACACCTCTTTTGTTATTATTTATTAAAAACCCAACAATAGACTTAGTACATCAGTCATGGCTAAATTCTTGTCATACATAACGCTTACAAATCAACGGATTAATCAAGCTTTCAAATATATTGTCTTAGTTCTTGAATAGTATTAACAAACAAAAATTTATCCTTTGATAGAACACCACCCAAAGCTACAAAAAAGAAAAAGGAAACTTGAAACCGGAACTGATACTTAGAGCAGATCCAAGAAAAAAAATTCTCAAAACTAAAAGCTTTTTATACTTTAATTACACTACAAACTTATTATTATACCCTCATAAAAATATATTGTAAATGAGTTTAGAAAGAGAAGTCTCACTTGACAAATAAATCAACTAAACTGAAGATAAAGATGAACTTTGAATCAAGAATCAAAAGATCAGCTATAGAGGGTTGAATCAGCATACCAATGACATGAAAACATTTCGATACTTCTTTTAGTGACTTTGCTCTGTTTTCTTTTTAGTCTACAGGTCATATATAGTGTCACTCTTGAAGCTTTAAATTAACAAAGAAAAATTAGCAGGACACTATAAAAATCTTAATTTTAACATTCAAATATATTTACAAGTTGGAAAAATTGTGTTAATAATCAACAAGAGACATGAAGATTTCCATCTTAGAAATCTGGGTTAAATCTATGGGACGGATCTAATAAAATTATCCTTAAATACGAACCAATAAAATCTCACTTGGTCAAAAAGTCAACAGTTAGTGTAAAGAGCATTTTTAAGACAAAAACTAACGTTAAAGGCATTATGGCCCAATAGGCGGAAAATTGAGCCATTTTCAATACCTTAAAGGATATTTTTAGCCCTTTTCAGTACTCTTTAGATTAGCTCACCAATTAGTTGGCGCTTCTGATTGGTCCAAAACATCATAATAAAAGCCCAGCTGTCTCCTCTTTCCTACCATATAAATAAAGCATTTAAGAAAGTGAGAAAAACAAATAAATAATCCAACTGGCAATTATATAGGCCCCAGCCCCCACATATCCATTTCTCATATAAATTTCCACGTGGAGTTCCTTTTCATCCAGATCTTGCCAAATATTTTCCAAAACTTCCGCTACCAAAAGGAGGAAATAGCATAAATAATCCCTTATTTTGCGAGCTAGCTTCAAAATAATCCTTTAGATATTTTTGAACCTTTAAATTTATCAAAAAAATAAGATCTTTTATTAGTCTTCGTCAAAATATTTAACAAAATGTTAACGGGAACTTTGGAAAAAGGACGTGAGACAGTAACTCGCATTTGGAGGTGTATTTTTTTGTGGATTATGTTATTTTTTGTCTATTTTTGGTGTCTGGTGCAATTTTAGTGTTTCAGCTTATGAAATTTAACAAAACTTTTTTGAATTCTTTTGTTATGATTGTCGTTAAATCAAACAACTAAAATTTATTAAATAGTTGATGGAGATAACATATAATACCGTAACAAATCCAAGAATAATCTTACAAGTGGGATTTAGGGAGGATAGTATGACTTTACTTTTACCTTTCAAGGTAGAGAGACTATTTTTAGCTCCGTAACAATATAGCCAAGACATTATTAAAAAGAAAAACAATAGTGAAATAAATAATAGAAAAAAACAGTAATAACAAAAAGATAATAAGATGACCGACGTAAAAGTAACAAGGTTTTTTGGCTTTTACAAACTTGTTTTTAATTTTATGACCCTACCTTTTTTTAACACATGAGAAATTTATTTTTACCTAAAAAAATCATTTTTTTTAAAATTCAAAATTGTAAAGAGTCACGAATTATAACAAAGTGTTCAAATTTGACAAAAATCATTTTTGTCATTTTCTCTTAAAAAAGTGAGCATTTATTACCAACATTTCCCGATTTACGTCTTTTGATTCTCAGACAAAAAACGGTGGCTAAGCCAAGTCAACAACCTCAACCGTTCATAATCTACTTACCCCATTTTAGTTTTTCCTCCAAATTTCACCTGGAAAAAAAATGGTGGAGCTAAAGAACCTCCGATCAAATACATTAACACTTGTACTTGTAAATCTTGCTAGTATAATGGAGAAAGCTGATGAATCTTTATTACCTGGAGTTTACAACGAAGTTGGCAAAGATTTACATACTGACCCAACTGGTCTTGGTTCTTTAACTCTTTTCAGATCATTAATTCAGTGTCTTTGTTATCCTTTAGCTGCATATCTTGCTGCTCGTTATAACAGATCTCATGTTATTGCTATTGGTGCTTTTCTTTGGTCTGCTGCTACTTTCCTTTGTGCTATCTCCTCTACTTTTACTCAGGTTAATAATTTAATTCTCTATATATGGTGTTTCAAATAGAGAAATGAGTCATAACCCAGTTGATAATTTATGAAATTAGTGTTGTTTTGGGGGTTTTCTTGGTTTTTTTGTGTTAGGGAGCGAATTCAGAATTTGAATTTGAGGTGTTGACCTTTAGGGTCTTACAATTGAACCTATCAAAGTTTAATTTTTTTCACACATATATATCTGTATTGACTGCTATTTAAATCTGTGCTTTGCTTCAGCCGGGGGTGTATCGGAAACAACCTCTTTACCTTCGCAAGGTAGCGGTAAGGCTGCGTACACACTACCCTCCCTCAGGGGCGGAGCTAGAGTGCTCCGAGCGGGTTCGACTGAAGCCAGTAGCTTTGGTTCGAACCATGTATTTGTCTTAAAAAATTCATTGAATATATATAAATTATTAATTTAGAACCCAGTAGCTTAAAACGATTAGAATCCCGAGCCCATAAACTTGAAATCCTGGCTCCGCCTCTGCCCTCCCTAGACCCCACTTGTGAGATTACACTGAGTCGTTGTTGTTATATGTATCTGTATTGAATTCAAGAGATGGTTTTTTAAGAAAGTTTTGAAAATAGGGAAATAAAAAAATAAAGAGGTTTTTCTGCGACTGATGTGGTTGAAAATTAATTATCTGATGGCATTGAACTAAAATTTGAGGAATTGCAGAAATGGACTCTATTTTCGTTACAAATGGAAAGTTTGATGCAAGAGGTCTCCGTGTAACCAATAGGTTACAGGTTCGAGCCGTGGAAGCAGTCACTAATGCTTGCATAAGTGTAGGTTGTGTACATCACACCCTTAGGGTGCTGCCCTTCCCCCAACCCTGCGTGAATGCGAGATGTTTGGTGCAACGGGCTGCCCTTTTGTGTGTGTGTTTGGGAGGGTTGAGAGGGTTGTATGGATTTAATCTATGCTTTTTGTATAAGGGGTATGGGTGGAGATTGGAATCACTTGATATAATTGAATGTTGTCTCTGTGTTTATTAGGAGCTAATGACAATAAGATTTAGGGGTGTGCATTCGAATCGGTTGATCGATAAATCGAATCGATTATTTGTTATCGGTTTATCGATTTATCGATTTCGATTTCGATTTCGAAATTTTCCTTATCGAGTTATCGATTTCGATTTCGATTTTGTCCTCTTCGGTTTATCGGTTTATCGATAAACCGATAAGAAAAACTAAAAAAAAAAAAATTAATTTTTTTTTTAATTTTTTTTTTTTTAACCCTTATTCTATAATACCCTTTCCTTTACCCTAAGTCCCTAACCCTATTATTTAATCTACCACATTTAAGGAATGATCATACTTAAAGCTCAAGGGAATGAAGTTCAAATTAATGGAAAATAGAATTAGCCGTGATGATGTATTTTTTTTTTTATACCGTTGGAGTGTTGGTGGCATACATTTGATCCCTTACTTTAGTTTCGTTGCATGTGCTTGTTGACACAATTTTTATGTTATAAACGGTGTTCGTCTTATTTTAGCTTCTTTTGGTCCATATTAGTTAGGCGTGTTTATAGCGATATACTTTCCGTGGAATCCCGCAAATTTTCTAATTGGTGTAATCGATAACCGAATCGATAAGCCCCAAAAATCGATAAATCGAAATCGAAAAAATCGAAACCTTATTGAAACGATAACGATAAGCATATGTACAAATCGATAATCGATAAGTAATTATCGATAAGGGTCAAAATCGAATCGATAAATCGAATGCACAACCCTAATAAGATTACCAGAATTAAGCCTAAAGGAACTTTCTTTTTTTGATAAGCTGCATTTAGGAATTTATCCTATTGTCGTGCCATTAAATGAAACACGACAATGGAAATGTTATCTTTCTTGAATTTGAGCTGTATGGTTACACTATAGCAATCTCATGTTGTTTGACAGATAGCAATTTCGAGAGGATTGAATGGAGTAGGACTTGCCGTAGTCGTGCCAGCGATCCAATCTCTAGTTGCTGACTCAACCAATGAAAGTAACCGCGGTACAGCTTTTGGATGGTTACAACTAACTGCAAATTTTGGCTCCACTCTTGGAGGAGCAATATCTGTGCTGTTAGCCGAAACATCATTCATAGGGATCCCCGGCTGGAGAATCTCGTTCCATCTGGTTGGTATAATAAGTGTTACTGTTGGTACTTTGGTCAGTCTCTTTGCCATCGATCCCCGTTTTCTTGACAATGATGGCAATGCAAAAGATCAACCTCCACAGCGACCGTTTCAAGAAGAAGTGGGAGAACTGCTAAAAGAAGCAAAAGCAGTTATGAAAGTTCCATCGTTCCAATTACTTATTGCCCAAGGGATTTCTGGATCATTCCCCTGGTCGTCATTGTCATTCGCTCCTATGTGGTTAGAGCTTATTGGCTTCTCTCACAAGACAACAGCCCTCCTCTGGACTTTGTTTAATGTTGCTAGCTCGCTTGGTGGGTTGTTCGGAGGAATTATGGGGGATGTACTAGCCAAGCGCTTTCCTAATTCTGGTAGAATTATTTTAGCTCAAATAAGCTCTGGCTCTGCAGTTCCTTTAGCTGCAATTCTGCTGCTGCTATTGCCTTATCATCCTTCAACAGCTGTGATGCATGGCTTGGTCATGCTCGTCATGGGATTAATGATATCGTGGAATGCTCCAGCAGCTAACAAGTATGTCTCCGTTGATCCACTTTATCATTTATTAGAAAATATGGAATGTCAGACAACATGAAACTAGCAACTACAATAATAGCATAGTACTAACACTAGTATCTAAACAAACCATGAATTGACTTCACGTAGTCATATGATCTCACGACATGCTTTTGAGCTGGACTTAATCTGGGAGTTGCCGTATATGATCATCCTTGTGAAGTTGTGATTCCAAATTTTGAACTAATTGATGAATGGAACCTGATAGAATGCTGCATTGCTCCTCATCTCCTCTTCCAACCTGTTCTTTTTTTCATTTCAAATGTCACGATTGGCTCTAGCTTTATCTAGAAAGGCAGCTGGTACACTAAACCCCAGCTTTGAGCGGGGTCCGAGGAAGGGCCGGATCACAAGGGCCTATTGTACGCAACCTGTATTTCTGCAAGAGGCTGTTTCTACGGCTCGAACCCATGACCTCCTGGTCACATGGCAGCAACTTTACCCGTTACGCCAAAGCTCCCCTTCTGGATCTAGCTTTATCTGCTCCAAATAATTTCTCTTTGTAGCTCATTTTGATGTTAAGTGAAAGGTGATATATTTAGGACCAAGTCAAAACTTGTGGACATTGAATTCACCCTAGTTGTGCAATTTCGGACCATTATCATGTTTACCAAATATTATTACATGATTGTCTGTCTAGGAGCTAAGCGTATTGTTTAACAACAATTAATTAGACATATGCTGACTCTTTGCTGGTTTTCATGATGCATATTTTACAGAGTTATGGTGCTATAGTCAATAACTCGTATCACACTGCCATAACCTAAGACAATTGAAATTTCAAAAGTATCTCAAGTGACACACTAATTCAAATATACGATATTTCGTATCCAGAAGAAGAGAAAAATCGTTTTCATTCTCTTGAGCTTCATTTCAAAGGAGATGATGACTCTGAGAGTTATACCGGTGATATTGAGGGAGAGTGATCTATAGTGAAACTTAAGGATTGAATCATTTCCTAAAGCAGATGTTGATCTCTAGGCCTGGGGAAATTCTCTGGTCCTACTTTGGGAAGTGCAGTTTCAGTATGGATTTTGGATCAAGTCTGAATCCTTTTTTCTTCTTTTCTTCTCTAACTAAAATTTGAGAAGGGGAGCCTTGGCGTAACTGGTAAGTTGATGCCATTTGACCAGTAGGTTATGGGTTCGAGCCGTGGAAACATCCTCTTGCAGAAATTCAGGGTAAGTCATGGTTTAAGCTCCAAAGCAAAAGCTTCATCTGAAAATGTTTACCCCGAGATTTAATCTCACATACAGTGGCTTACATATAAACAACTTTCAATTGCCGCTGTTACCTTTTAAGTCATCTCCGATTATATCATGTATGCCATAATTTAAACTCATACCTAGTATGTGATTGATCTCAGAACACTCGAGAGATCAATCTAGCTTCTTTTATTTTTGCACTTCTGCATGACTTTTTTGTTTATTCATCTTTTTCATCGAACCATTACCACTTAACTTTCTTTGTGCCGTTTTCAGAATTGGCATCTCTACCTTACCAGGTAGGGGTAAGGTCTGTGTACACTCTACCTTCCCCAGACCCCACTTGTGGGATTATACTGGGTCTGTTGTTGTTGTTGTTTGTCCTTTTCAAAATTCCATATTACATCTAAGTAGCACATGTAGGTGTATTCACAATACTTATATGGCTAACAGCAAAAATGATTCTGCGCCTATGCTTTCTGCTTTGACATATTAGAGTTGGTCTTTCTCGATTTACTTCATTACAATCTGTTGCATTTTTGCCTCTCCTACTGCGTAACTTCATTGTTGAAGCCTTTACAGAGAGTGAAATTTTCGCTAAAAGTACTCATCTTTCATTTGTATGCAGTCCAATATTTGCAGAGATAGTTCCTGAGAGATCTCGAACAAGCATTTATGCTCTGGATCGTTCATTTGAGAACATAATATCATCATTTGCTCCTCCATTGGTTGGCATTTTGGCTCAACAAGTTTTTGGTTTTAAACCAAAAGGATCAACGGGCTCAGAGCAAATCGAAACAGATAGACAGAATGCTGCCTCACTTGCCAAGGCACTCTACGCTGCAATAGGCATTCCAATTGCGCTTTGTTGCTTCTTCTATTCCTTCCTCTATTGCACATATCCACGAGATAGGGATCGTGCCATGTTGCAACAGACTGAGGAAACGGACAATTCTCTATCTGAAGAACGACAAGCCTTACTTGAGAACGAGCAAAGACTTCTCTCAGTTAGTTGAATACTCTGACAAGATCTCATACATATTTATCTATGTACATACAATCCAACATATGCAGAAACACACTTCTTTCTATATTCTTTGGCTTCTCGCAGTATATATACATATATATGTATTGAATTGGCAACAAAAAAATTGTATTCTTGTACTCAAAGTTGGGATGAATTTTACAAATATCCACCTTTAGGGCTGTTAATATAGCCAACGTTTGCATCTTCTTGTCCTTATCTGCGATGCAATTTCAGTTTATTCTATTGGTTTCACAGTTTATTACTTTATTATATGTGCATTTTTAGTGGATTTATCAACACATATATAGATTTTGTATCGAAACTATTAGGTTCATGTTGTTCCATTTATTACGCACAAGCAGTGGCGGAGCCACATGCACCAAGGATCCTTCGTCTGAAAATTACACTGTATAACTCAGTATTTTTTCTTAAAAATACGTATATATACTATATAATGACACCCCTTGAATTCTTGATGAGTTTGTTTCGTTATATATACTGTATAATGCCACTGTGTACAAGTGCCATGACGCTGACCCAAGAATAAACTTTCTTTTTCTCTTTGATTCTTTTTGCTAATGGGATAGAAAAAGTAATGAATCCATAATTTAAACATCGTGATTTTGAATTAAGATATTGTGTTTTGAAATTTATATTTAATTATATTTATAACTATTATTCCCACGTATATATAAAAACTTCCACCTCCAGGCATGAATAGTTAAATCCGCCATAGGATAAGCAGTGGCGAACCTAGAGCATTGAATATGGGTTTTCAGAAATCCAGTAACTTTTGTGTTGACCCTGTATTTATATAAAGAAAACTAAATATTTGTAAATATTTAACTGTGAATCCAGTTATTATTGCATATTAATTTGAGATTATGATAGGAACCCATAAACTTCAAATCATGGATCCGCCTCTGAGAATAGGGAAGATGGCGTGGACATTAACACACGAAAAATTAGAAATCGCACTGAATTCCTATTTATGGCTCTAAAACTCCAAAAAATGGATAACAGTTATGGCAAGCCATGACTATGGTTCATTAAGTCATTTCTGATGGGCTGACAAAATTTTAAGGCATGTTTCTCGAATTCATGAAGATGTTGTGGACGTTAGTACATGAAAAATCGAAAATCATGATGAATTCCTGTTTTATGGCCCTGAAACGCCAAAAACGAGGAACAGTCATGTCGACAAGATGCTATGGTTCGTTAGGTCGTTTCTGGGCCCGCAGAATTTTAGGCGATTCGGGGTCGGGCCCCTGAATTCATGAAGATGGCGTGGACATTAGCACACGAAGAATCGGAAATCGTGTTGATTTCATGTTTTATGGCCCTAAAATGTCAAAAACGAGGAATGGTCATGGCGATGAAATGACTAGGTTCATTAGGTCGTTTCTGATGGGCCACAAAATTTTAGGCAATTCGGAGCAGGTCGCCCGACTTCATGAAGATGGCGTGAACAGTAGCACACGAAAATTTGAAAATCCTGTTGTATTCTTATTATATATAAGATGTTTTAAGCTTTCTCACATAAACAAAAAACTTGCAAAATCAAATTCCAATTAATTCTTCTAATCTTCAGTTTCATTTAATTTACTGTAACTCCACTTTTCATCAGTTTTCGAACAATTAAGACATGAGATTTAATTAAGCTTCCAAGTCGCGTAGAAGCTAAAACAATAATAATATATAACACGAAGAACGGTTAAGGGTCATATTTATCATTGTACTATTCAAAAAGGGTCATATTTGTTTTCGTTATACTTTTTTGATATATTTATCCTCACCGTT
This sequence comes from Nicotiana attenuata, assembly GCF_001879085.1. Taxonomy (NCBI): domain Eukaryota; kingdom Viridiplantae; phylum Streptophyta; class Magnoliopsida; order Solanales; family Solanaceae; genus Nicotiana; species Nicotiana attenuata. Next base: position 220,343 of record NW_017670274.1, read on the forward strand.
TTACTTTAGGATCATATTTGCCTATGTATTAATCAAAAGGGTTACATTTGGCTTTCGTTATACTTTTTGACATATTTATCCTTACAATTATACTTTAGGATCATATTAGTCCCTGTATTATTAAATCTGACTTGTCCCACATTTGTTTTCTTACATGGCGCCTATGTGGATTTCTTTTTCTTCCAATTTAAATATGGTCACCTATTTAAGATAATTTAACTCGCCCATGTCCCACTCTAAAAATGACAATTGTGTTGGATATCTAGTTTTTTAGTTTTGCATTGAATTATAATGAAAACGTATAACCTAGTTTATCTTTTTCTTTATGCTTAGTTGTATAATTAATAGTACTTATTAGTTGTACTTATTTTAGCACGAACTATGTAATATTTTTAAATTATGTTAATTTTTATTATGGTGTATTATTTAGTAATATTTTCTAATTTCGATTTTATTATCTATGTTATTGAATATTTTAATACAATCTTATGACTCATCTCATATTGTTATTTTATTTTCTTGAAAAATACATTATATCATTGTATCCTGCTAGGACTAAAATAAATATTTGGAGCACAAATTACATATTTTGTGCTATTAAGACTTTATCGGGAAAAAAATCCGAAAATCCGAAAAAAATACCGAAAACCCCGAGAAAATCCGTATTGAAAAACTCGACTCTATTGGTTTGGTAATTCAAAAATCCGAACCAGCCCGACTATGTACACCCCTACACCTAAATATTAAAGAGAAATAAATTAACATTTACAAAGGTGAAATAATTAAATCAATCAATTAGAGATAACACTATAGTTTCGTTCACTCACTGTCCAAAATTTTCTCGCTCTTCGAGAAATATGGAGCTGACCTGGAGAAAATAGATGGACGAGTGGGGGGGTTGGGAATTAGGATTTTTATTTATTTTAGTTAGTGTGTCTTATTTAATAGTGCATGGCAAATATGATTCTAAAGTATAATTGTAAGGATAAATATGTCAAAAAAGTATAACGAAGGACAAATGTAACCCTTTTGAATAGTACGGGGACAAATATGATCCTAAAGTAGAACGTTAAAGATAAATATATCAAAAAAGTATAACGAAGGACAAATATAACCCTTTTTGAATAGTACAAGGATAAATATGACCCTTAACCGTACTAAGAATGCAAAAACATTACCATTTACGTTGCCTTAATCTGCAATATTTTATTTCCAATTTAACAACAAAAGTGTACTTCTAAAATCCATGTCAGCTTGATTTTAACAGGTTCACGCGCTTAAGATGCAGGTGATCTAAGACTCAAGATATGCTTTATTGTCATTGTATGTGGGCCTAACCACTATTCGTGTCGATCCATAATAAGTGATTAATTTATCTTTTTTATTTTGGTCCAAATAAGAGTTCATTTATATAATCAAGAAAAAATATAATTTATTTTTCCAAAATTACCCTTATGTACGTATCCTTAAAAAGTCTTTTACTCCTCACATTAGAGGAGAGAAGTAAGTGCTACTATAACTATGCCGCAATATTTAATTACGGGTAGTTTAGTCATACTAACTATTTTGTCTGGAATTTAGTATTTCCTTAATGGGTGTGCCTAAGGCAAATTGGTCACTTATTGTGGACCGGAGGGAAAATTAAGCAGGCCTTCGAACGCTACCACGTGTCATCAATTCGTTTTTAACAAAGGATGAAGGCGAGGTCGAGGACTCAATAGAGGTGGAAGACGAGGACGAGTGATCCCTTTAGCAGAGCAGTAACGGTTAGTTTTAGAAATAAGACTTTACTGAGAATATTCTAGTGAATATTTCTCCCATCTGTAGGATTAGGGTTTTTGCGACCCATGTGCCTTTATACAAGGAATTGTACATAAATGTTCCATATAAGTTCCAACTTACCTACCTCTGGCCATTAATCACAGACTTACCAAAGCTAGCCACTCACATATAAAAATTGAAAATTCAAATAAATAAGGTCTTTCTCTTCAAGAAGCACACGCAAAGATCTCTTTCCATATTTTTAAACGTGGTCAGCAACATTAGATGCACGACGAAAAGAAAATTTTATGGATAAGGTAGCAAACAAGGTGATTAATGCAAAGATAGATATATATATGTATGTATNTATATATATATATATATATATATATATATATATATATATATATATATATATATATATATATATATATATATATGTTATAAATAGAATTTTATTTATGGTGAATGTCTATATTTAGAGAGATTCTAGGGTTTATTACTTGGTGGCTAAGTCACCCTCTCCCTATAAATAGAGGGTTCTATTCCATTGTAATTCATCCCAAATCAATAAGAATTCTCTCCCTCTACTTTTCTCTGCAATACTCTTCTTCTTCTTTTATTGTTTTATAACACGTTATCAGCACGAGACTCTAACCAATTGAGTAGAAGCTTTGGGATTGAGCATAATGATTGTCAATTATTCCATGAACTTCCTTCATGATTAAATTCTGGATTTAAGGTAAGTATTTTACCGTATTTTTCTCTTTTATTCTATACTTTGATTTTAAATACAAGCAAAGACAACAAAGTTTGATTATAACTCTAATGGAGTTTGTAAGAAATTATAACCACCTGAAGTGGTAAAATTTCTATGCCTCGCCATGATCAAATTCATGTATGATTGTGGGCAAAGAATTGAAAACCCGTCCCATTGAATTTGCTCCATTCTCATTCCCTTAAGAGAATGTGATAGCAGTATGTGATAAGTCTGAAAGAAGACAAAATTATTACTATGAATGTATCAATGGATATGGACGTGGCAATAGACGAAATTATAATCGTCATCATTTGTGGTAATGAGAACAATAAGGATTCTCAAAATAATCTTTCACTCTGTGAAAAATATTTGTCATCGATTTGACATGAGATTTTGTAAAGCACATATAGATGATTATGGTCCATTCATGATGTGAATGTGACAACATCTGATTTATGAATACATATTCATTCTTCAAAGAATATGAACGTGCTAGTGGTAGTGAATATACCGCACTCACCTCTAAAAGGAGGTTTGAGATGATATAAGAAAATAATGTCATTATTATGGCATGAATGGTCATTGGTCACGTACCTATTGTACGCCAAAATATTTTGGCATTGTGATTGTTAAAAGACAACGGTAATGCAAGAAACAGATCTTGCATATAATTTTGACCATAACCATAATGGTATAACTTTCTCTTTAAAAGAGATATTCACCATATGGGTGTTGATGAATATGTGGTACTACAAAATTAATTGAGAACTCTGCAAGAGCCAATTATACTATTTTGGAGAAACACAATTAATTACCAATAAGGTATTGTGTTGTAGTAAGTCTCAAAGAAACTTATTCAGTTTCCAAAGTATACGCGAAAGCGGTTGATTATATTGAGACTATAAATAAAGGAAAGATTTAATATCTTCTATTACTACAACTTGTAGCGGGGTAATATGTATGTGAAAAGCTACCCGCTTTATTCTCCAATTTGTACTACATAAACAAAAGAATACCACAATGAAGTGGATATTTATTGATATAAAAACCCATATCATAATAAACTTGGAGTTTATTGATAATTGCACACGTCATGGTGTAAATCTGAAGTTTATCAATATTGATAATTTATTCAGTTGGCATAATTGGTTTACCCATATCAATTTAAGTATGATGTGCAAAAATAAAAGAGAATTCACATGGGTAAATATTAAAGAACTAGAAAGTTCTTTACGAATTCTCTTATATTGCTTGTTCTCATTAATTAATAGACCAACTAAAATTGGGATTGAATCCCATGAATGCTGGAAATATCAAAGGTGAATATGGGCCCATTCACCTGCCATGTATACCACATAAGATGCATCTATGAGATGGTTACATGTGCGATTATTATTAACCCGCAACATGGTGTTTGCGAGGTAACTTGCTCAATAATTTGATTTAGAGCATAATTTCCAGATTTTTTATTCAAGATAGTTCATCTTGATAAGTTGGTTTACATCACAGTTGGTTTAGCAAAATGATTTATTGAGTGCCTCCACTTAATAGCTAAACTATTGCTTATGAGAACAAAGTTATCTATATCAGTTTGATATACGTTATATACGAAAGTATATTATTTTCTCCCCTCACAAGTGGTTCAGGGTCAGGAACCAAATAATTCCATCTTATTATTATTGATGTGCGGTGTATATTTTGATTAACACCATAACGCACAAAGATGGGTTCTCAAAGTTGAGGAAACAAGTTAGTTTTTCTAACATGAGGGGGAGACATGATAAACAGTTGAGAAAAAGTTACGTGGAATGAATTATCATTTGTACATCTAGATCCTCGAATAAGATAATATGAACTTGAAGTTCATAAAAGGATAATTCATTTGCAATATATTGCAAAGCATGCCAGACGCATTTGCTGACCCAAAGAAAGTAACTATATTCTCATTGCAAATGCTCCTATTAAGTCCTAGAAGGACAAAGTCTATGGACGCTTAAAGCATATAGACAAATCGGTTTCAAATAAACTTCTTGATAAAGAAGTGAGCAAATGATCAAAATGATCATAATAAAGGAGGCAAGTGATCTAGAAGATCACATGACATAACACTTCATAAAATCTCATGAGAGATTCAGGTACCTGAATATATGAATGAAGAGATCTCTATGTTATGTCTTTATTAAAAATGTTGAAACCGATATAAAATGTTCGTCGACGACATCTATGATACCGCTAAATATATATGAGGATCTTAAGTCTGGAGAAACAATTCAAATAGAATTGGTTTCATATGAAAGACATGTAGTTTTGAACATGTAGTTCAAACACTTGAAAGTATAAAGTCAATGGTATGTGCAATCAGTTTTCGATATCTTATATGTCTAGCATGACATGAAAACTTGATATGCATCTAAAGTCTATTATATGGCTTATATGACTTAAAAATCCCTGAAGGATTTAAATTGCTTAAAGCATATAGAATTCATGGTCATGAAGTACTACATCCTCAGTGCAATTTGTGCACAAATGTATCTTGCTATAACTATATGCATGATAATATGATAGCAAGAGTTTTCACCTCTATGTGAAGATATTGAACTGACGATTCCAACAAGATCATATGAAGACAATTCATCTCTATCAAGAATGATGATTTCAAGGTGCAATATATTCATTCAAGTTAATATGGCTGATTTGTTCATCAAATCTCTACCAAAGATCTTTTGAAGATGGTGCACAAGATTGGAATGCGAAAGCTCAAGGATGTGAATTGATGCTCTCATCAGGGGGAGTTAATGCGCGTTGCACTCTTTTTCCCTTACAAGGTTTTGTCCCACTGGTTTTCCTTGCAAGGTTTTTAACGAGGCAACCAAAAGGCGTATTGTTAGATATGTGTACTCTTTTTCCTTCTCTAGAATTTTTTTCCCACTGGGTTTTATTTTAGTTAAGGTTTTAACGAGGCACATTATCTGTTGAATAGACATTCAAGGGGGAGTGTTATAAATAGAATTTTATTTATGGTGAGTGTCTATATTTAGAGAGATTCTAGGGTTCATTGCTTGGTGGCTAAGTCACCATCTCCCTATAAATAGAGGATTCTATTCTATTGTAATTCATCCCAATATCAATAAGAATTCTCTCTCTCTACTTTTCTCTACAATACTCTTCTTCTTCATTTATTGTTTTATAACAATATATATATATATATATATATATATATATATATATATATATATATATTGAGGGAAAAAAAAGGACCGGAGGGATGGTTTGGAAAAGGACCTTTTTCAATGGGTATGGTTGAAAATCATTGAAGACATATAGATGAGTTAATATACAAATATTGAGGAAGATTAGAGGTGATTTAGAATGATTGATATCAACAGTCGTAGTTAAAATCGAGTTCAAAATTATTTTCTACGACACATGTATCACACACACAGATATACATGGATATACATGCGATACACATTTGATACAAATATGATACATAAATGATACACAAATGATACACAGTGTGATACACATAATTTTTTTTCATGTTTCATATACTTCAAATTTCCAATTCAAACCACCTCAAAACTCCGCTAAATCATCCCAAAACTGAGATTCAAACTCCTTAAGATGTACCAAATCTATTCTAATAACACCCACTCAAAATAAAGCAAAAATTTGATCTTTTTTTGGCTGCAAATAGCTAATTGACTAATATTGGTAACATTTGGCTAATATTAGTAATATTTAATGAATTGGTCAATTTTGTAATAAGCTACTTATAAATGGACATAGTTGGTAGTTTCACCCTTATAAATAGAAAGTTATGTAGCTATAGGGGAGATTGGACTCTCATGTGTAAAAAACAACACATTCACATTCTCTGAAGATTCCTGCTTTACCAGACACATACAAAATACACATTTTCTTCAAAATATTTATCTATCTTTTCTCCTACGATCAAGGAGAATCCGAATATTCAAAGGCTTATCAATTATTTATCGTTGTCAAAAAGAATATCAAAGAATCTTACTCTTTTCAGATGATTCACATGCTTTTATTTACATAAATGGCATCCATTACTATTTACTGTTATTTAATGCTACCTTCTTTATTTTTTGATTATTGGATATAGCATTATTGTCTCCGTTTATTGCTACTCAAATAGTGTTCGTGGTGTCTCGCTACAAAATCGGTTAATCTATTTTTTGGATATTAATATTGGCTAAGATTAACTCTACTTTTATTAGAAAATCTAATTTTTTTAACCTAGATCTAAATTTTGGGTCAAACAGTCATGTCCACCCTATCAAGGAAAATAATATATAAATAAAATTCAATAATACGATGAGAAAATTAGACAATTTTTCTCAATAATACATACCCTATTGCTCCACAAGGAGCTATTTACTATTTATCAGTATAACAATAGTAATTAATAAAATGAAAAGACGTCTTTGTTGAATTAAATTTCAGCCTCTTTACTCTTTTGGGGGTAGGGGTAAGGTCTGCGTACACACTACCCTCCCCATATCCCATTAGTAAGATTTTACTGGATTGTTGTTGTTGTTTCAATTAACAATTGGGCTAGCTCAAATTTCATAAAACTATATGAAGATATTAATTAAGGATTTCGACATTTCAAAGCATCAAATAATTAATTAATTAATTATAATTATCTTGACGCACTTTAAGATAGTTGATTTTGTCCTTAAGGAAGGTTAAAAGAGAAAAAAAGCCAATAAAGCATTTCTTTTTGAATAAAAAATATGTTACTCTCTCGGTTCATTTTAAATGATTTTTTAGCTTCTTTTTTTTTTGTGATCCACAATATTTGATTCTTTTTCAGAAAGGAATTAACTTCTTTTTTTCAAAGTTGTCCTTGGAGTAAAGACCTTATGAGTATTTGTTGTATTTTCAATGAATAAATTAAGGCTAATATGATTAATCTTATTGTTTATTAATGTTAAAGATAAATTTCTTAGTATTTATGAAAACAGCCAAAAAATCAAATCGGAAGGAGTAGTGCTAATGATGTTTGCAGGCGCACTTCTCGTTAATTATCCCAAGACAAGGCATGAAATGATGTATCCATAGTGACTATTTTTCAGTGACTTTACAAACGCTGGCAATTTTGGCTAGCCCATGCTATTTTCACAAAGCAAAGTTAACAACTACGAAAATTCTTTTTTATACCTCAGAATTAAGCAATTATATGATTCAAAAGTAAATAAAGTACGAGCTTTCATCATATATTTAGTAATAATTTTTGCTTCGATATCAAATCGAAATCATAGAATTAAACAAATAAGCACCTAGTGATGCAAAGGCTAAAATCAAACAGATCAGAAGGACAAAAAGTCGTGATGTAGTCATTATTTCTTCTTCTGATTGAAGAGAATGTTTCTTAATGTATTGTATATATAAGATAAGATAGTTTAAGCTTTCTCTCAGATATTAAACCAATACTTAAAAAATTAAAGTCTAATTAATTCTTCTAATCTTCCGTTTCAGTTAATTTAATGTGACTCCAAGTTTCATCAGTTTTTTGGAACAATTAAGACATACTGTATGCTTTAAAAGAATAATAATATGAGAATGTGAAACATTACCATTTACCTCAGTGGATATATACAGCACACAGAAAGAAAAAAGGTAGTTGTAAAATCTGTTAGGGATATAATAGATATGCCCTAGATCCAATATCATATTTGATGATATGAACATATTTTTGTGAACGTTATTTGATATAAAATATATATGGCATTTGATATTCCTTTATCAATGTTATTAATTGTTTGATTAATTTGATAAGGTCCTTGATTAAATTTTGAGCCGTGACATTGTGATGGAGATCATGATAATGAGAGTGAAGTTTCTTATAATTTAATCTAAATTTGTTCTTGATCGTAGGATTATTAATTTGGACATAATTAGTAATCCGGTTAGATCAATATTTATGTGATCGTCTTTATGGGATAACGATTAGTTGATCTCATTAACTAAATTACATAGCTAGATAGATGATGCATATAGAGATATGATCATTGAACTGACTCATTGAATAATTCCTAATGATTAGAATTACCATAAACTGTCAATAGGATATAAGAATGTGATGTAAAAGTTTCCTTTGATCTGAGATCGTCATAGTAATTGACAAGTTATTTATTGTGCTTTGATACTAGACACCTATGGCCCTAGGGCGATAGTTGAAAGGATATTGGATACGATTCAATACTTGTAGAATTAGTGATTGATCAAGATGGAATCTGTTAACTCTTGATAATGAGTTTAAACTCCATGTCGTTACGAATTATAAACGACCAAATTAAGACATTGGCCAGGGCATTGAATGAAAGAAGAAAAGAGTTTCTTAGTTCATTCAATGGTCGATTATATTTGACATGAATACATAGTCGGTCGCCTATTTGGATTTGACAATTGAACCATATCCTAGGGTGACCCAGAGCTATAAGGATAGAAGGAATTAATACATATTCTTCTATGGGTTCTTGAGAGTAAATTGTATACTTCATGCTATCCGGTCGTTAAGGAGTGTTGCTAGACGCCACCCTTGATTGGTATATTGATATGATCAATTTACTCGGCTTAGTATTGAACCTATGGGGTCGCACACTAACGAGTGTTCTGTAATAAACCATATAGTGGTGACCCAGGTTAACTTAACTGATTAGTAGTTAACTATAGTTAGTGATTAGTTGACCACAGTTAGTAGTTAAGCGGTCACTTTTGTAATTAGGTAGTTATTACTATAGCTAAGTACTGTACATGGACAGATTTTCGCATATCAATTACAGAGCTTGAGGATTGCTCCCTTTTCTCTCTTCTTCTTTTCTTCTCTTCAATTATCGATCTCAAATCCATAAATTCGACATGGTATCAGAGCATATAGACGATTGAATCTAAAAATTTTCACTGAGAATTGTTGAGAACAAGAGATTCATCGGTTGTTTTTTCCGAATTTTCTAGCCGGAAAAGGTCAAGTACTCGCTGGAATTCTAAAAGGTCATGGCCGGAGATGAAACCACAAGTCATACAGAGAGGTAACAAATCGATCAACAGTGATGATAGATCATAATCATCCACTGTATTTGCACCCATCGGACACACCAGGAGCATTATCACTTGGTTTTCAGCTGCAAAGAATGGAAAATTACACGATTTGGAGTCAAGCGATGGAGGTTTCGTTGCTAACACGGAACAAACTAGGGTTCATCGATGGATCGGTGACGCGTGATACTTATGGAGACATTCATGCAAATTTATGGGACCGTTGTAATGCTATTGTGAAGTCATGGATAATGCACAANTTTAGTTCGTAACGTTAAGGTAGGGTAGTTTAATTTACCGGTTCCCGTAACGTAGTCGACTATAGTCGAAATCTGGTCAGATCTCAAGGAACGATTTGACAAGGTTAATGCCTCGAGAATGTACTACTTACATAGGGAGATTTTTTCATTAACACAAGGTACATCTTCTGTTTCAGTTTACTACTCGAAATTGAAGGATCTATGGGATGAGTATGATTCGATTATGCCTCCACCTGTTTGTTGTGATAAATCGAAGAAATTTACTGAACGACAGGAGTATCAACGTTTATGGCAATTTTTAATGGGGTTAAATGATAGCTACAGTCAAGCTCGCAGTCAAATCATAATGAAATCCAAAATTTCTACTGTTAATCAAGTCTATGCTATGATTCTTCAAGATGAAAGCCAGAAACTAGTAGCAGGTGGGAGTTATAGTACTGAGTCTATTGATCCTACTGCCCTGTTCAGCTCTAAGATTGGCCAAAAACAAAGAAGGAATTTCAATGTTGAGTGTGATTTCTGTCATTTAAAGGAACATACCAAGGAGGAATGTTACAAATTGATGAAGTGTGATTACTGCAATAGGAAGGGACATTTAAAGGCAAATTGCTACAAGCTGATAGGGTATCCTACAGATTTTAAGCCTCAGAAACGAGCTAATATGGTTGGAGGTTCAAGTAACCAGCCAAATCCACCTTCCTCAGTCATGATGACACAGGAGCAACATCTGGGACCTATGCAGGGATTTACTACTGAACCACATGGTCATCAGGGGCAACAGAATTTGGGGCATATGCAAATGTTCACTCCTGAACAATATGGTCAGATTCTAAGCCTACTAAACAAGGCATCACTCTCTGAATCCTCTGCCAGTGCACACATGGCAGGTAATGTTTCTTATGAAGCAAATATTGATGAGAAATGGATAGTAGATACTGGAGCCACTAATTATATGGTTGGTAATGAGCAACTTTTGCTTGAAAAATTGTTAGTAGGTAATGCAGGAAATGTACAGCTCCCTACTGGAGAGTCTACCAAGGTGTCACATGTTGGTAGTTGTCAATTAGATGGAGGTGATACTAT